>NC_084521.1:4665000-4897500 GCF_024500385.1 Phyllopteryx taeniolatus | reverse complement strand
TTTTTTTCAGTCAACCAAACCACATTTTCTCGAATGGATGCTGCGGGTGTACCTAATGAAGTGACCACCTTGGGCTATACATCATGATCAATATGTTGTATTGATTGATGCCAAGTTTGAAATGGAACCTACATCTTGTGTGGCGAGTTCAGTTTTTTTTTTAACATTAATTAGCAAATTATGCAGGTTGCCTTTTTAATGAGTGACGCTGCGGTGCGCATGCGTGAGGATAAAAGTGGGTGGGGGGTGCAGTCCACGCGTGCATCTATCCAGAGTAGGGGAGGTTTGGGGGGGGGGGAGACTTGGAAAGCTCCACCGCTTGTGGGGCTGCTTGCTGCCGCTTGAAGCGAGAGGAGTGAGCCGGTTTCCCAGAGCCGGAGATGATCCCCGGCCGAGCGAGCGCCACGGTGAGCCGGGCTGCGCGGAGCGGGCGGCAGATGGCAGCCAGAGGTCCGTCTCGTCTTCCACGTGAAGCCGCCTGAAGGGCGAATGACGGCGGCGGCTCAACTGACGATCTCATCCCGTTGAAAGCTCTTCTGAGAGGGACATCCCCCCCCCCCCTCCCTGCCTCCAGCCTCCCTTCCCCTCGGCACTTTCTCCATGGCGTCTCCGCAACAGTCCAGGATTCAGTCCTATCTTGAGAGGAACAAAATTGGACCGCTGTTTGAGGTGAGTGCACTTTAACTTCATGTAGCATACTTGTTTTCTTCATATTCGTTTATAGATATCCATATAACTGGGGGATCAAATACACTACAGTGGTGCCTTGCTCATGGGCACACCGACGGCGGTCATCAAGCATCAAACTATAGTGACAGTGTTTATTATATGCATGGTCATGTGCCTGAATTATATATTGCTTTATTACTGTATTGTATTTTTAACACATGCATATTTTTATGGATTTTTTAATGGGTTGTGTCATTTTAATGTATATTTTATTTTTATAAGAACATTTATTAGTGAACCATATTTTTGGAATATATACAAATTTTTTTAGGGTTGTCTTAAATGTGCTGTAATGAAATTTTTTCATGATTGCATTGCTATTTTAAATGCATAAACATTTTCTTAATTTGTTTGATTCGCGCTATTTGCCTGAAATCATTTTATTTACGTATTTCTTATTGGAGTAATTTTTAAAGATGAAGTAGTTTTAATTTTAATTTCTTATATAGTTTATTAATTATTTGACAGCTATTTTAAAAATATATCCATACCATATTTGTCTCTTGCTTCATGCATGCCAGAATTTATGCAGTTATTTATTATTGGATTACTAATTATAATGCATATTTTCATTATTTTATAAGGGGTATGGATCTGAAATGTTTCAGTTTTTATGTTATATATTGTATGCTAATTTTTTTATTTCATTATTCTATACTTGCTTGAACTATATTTTATTTAAAAAAACTTGGTTTTTTTAATTGATTATTAGGTGGATATTTGAAATGCATTTTATAATCTAAATGTTTTCCTTTTTTTAAGTATACATATTTATTTTGGGATAGCTCGTTTTAAAGTAATATTTTTATGGGCTCTGTGCCTGAAATAAATTGATTTATTCATTTATTACTGTTTTTATTGGAGTGCTAATTTGACATATTTTTGTCATTGTTTTATGAGGGCTCTGTGAATGACCTTTTTTGAATTCATTTGTGTATATTATTGGACTGCAAATTTTAATATATAACTGTCCATGTTTTCTCTGTTCTTTTTTATGCATTACTATGTGTGCCTTGTTGTAGTGCACCTGAGCTACAAACAGGGATAAACGTATCGAACCTGCAGCTATTTGCTCACAGGAGGAATTTTTATTCACACACTTGCGCTGTTTTCTTTAGTTGGACTTGTGTAGACTATCCATCCATCCATCCATCCATCCATTTTCTGAGCCGCTTCTCCTCACTCGGGTCGCGGGCGTGCTGGAGCCTATCCCAGCTATCATCGGGCAGGAGGCGGGTACACCCTGAACTGGTTGCCAGCCAATCGCAGGGCACATACAAACAAACAACTATTCGCACTCACATTCACACCTACGGGCAATTTAGTTGTCAATTAACCTACCATGCATGTTTTTGGGATGTGGGAGGAAACCGGAGTGCCCGGAGAAAACCCACGCAGGCACGGGGCGAACATGCAAACTCCACACAGGCGGGGCCGGGGATTGAACCCCGGTCCTCGGAACTGTGAGGCTGACGCTCTAACCAGTCGTCCACCGTGCTGCCCTGTGTAGACTACTCAGGGTTTATTATTGCTAAAAGCAAGACAAGACAAACGGCTCCATCACGGTCACACGGTGTGTGTATGTGTGTGTGTTTGCGTGTGATGTCGTGCAGCTACCAGCTGAATGCGCCAAAGTGTCACGTCAGCACTTTGTGATTATGTTACCATGCACACTCACACACACACACAGACACGGGAAGCGCACACTAAGCAGATGTGAGAGAGGTGTGTGTTTGCAACAACACTACACAAACACACGTACACACGCTCCTGATGTCCATTCAAGACTAATTACACAGACACAGTCCCAGTGTGTTGAGTCAGTCTCAAGAAGAACATGACGTCCGCTATGTTATTTTTAACCTAGTGTTCCGTGTTTAGTAATGAACAACAAATTGTTGTAAAAACAAAATATTTTTTTAAAAAGCAAGTATTTTCTGTCATTTCAATTTAATATAAAAATTGTTGAAAAAAAAGATCATTACTTTCTTTTCATTTTCAATCAAGTCAGCCTTGTCAAAGTGTTTGTCAATGTGAATCATAGTGGTTCTATCATTGAGCCTTGAGAAACGCCATGTTTGTAAATTTTCATTTATTTTCAGATTTTTCCTTTTCCTTTGCACATTGATCCTTCAAAATTGCCGTAGTATTTTTCCACGCTTTCCTTTTACATGGACTCTCCGCAACTATATGTGCCTTTGCGTCTGATGTGACATTATACTGTAAAAAAAGAAAATAGCACACACCAGGCAGTGGACCATGTGAAACCCCTGAGCAGGCCCATTTACACATCATATCGGAACATCAATACCAGCGCAGTGTAGTTTTCTCAATTAAGCTCAAGTCAAACGTATAGGGCGATTCTCACTGTACTGGTAATTGGTGTCATTCTTCTTCATCCTACCTCTCAACAAGACAAACGAGCACTATTAACAAACCACTCCAGTTTACTCCAGCTTCAACTTTGCTGTTGCCTAACGCAGCTTGAGCCGCACATCACAGCATCTTTCATCCTTCTCGAAGAAATAAGCTCAAGTTTAAACAGAGGAAGCCCGTTCGGAAAAACCCCAGAGTGGTCCTCCGTCGTAAAACACACTCGAGTGGGAGAGTGGGATTTGACGAGGGGAATTTTTGCAAAACATGCAGAAAAAGGTTCATCTTAGCGTGAAATGAAGTTGTAAATCTTACCGCTGTATTGCCCTGACAAAGAAGAAGTTTCTATTCGGCACTTGAGCCACAATGACAAAAGTTCCTCTTAACAGTGCCTGTAAAATCAACCTGACAATTCTCCAGGCTTTGAGTTGCAACAGCTAGAGGCGGGACAACAAATACATACAGTGGTGCCTTGAGATACCAGTTTAATTCTGTCCATGACCACGCTTGTAACTCAAACCACACGTATTTCAAATCATCTTTCCCAATCAAAATGAATGGAAATGCCATTAATCTGTTCTGCCTACCGATAATTATTTTTTTTTTAAAATATTGGATTGTGTTTAGCCCTATATAATATGCCACGTTACATGTTCAAGCACAGTAATGACATAATTAAATATAATTAAAAAGAAACAGTTTTTGTGACCTTTCATCAACTGGTTGCCCATTGTGCTGCTCCCTCTGGCGTGGAGGAAGTATAAGACAGACAGATAAGTACTGTACAAGGAGACATCACATGTTCTGTCCTCCTCAGTGCGGCACTAGTATTAGTCATTCTTCGTAGAGGATAAAGAATATATGACTAAGTACTCTTATATTTTCTGTTTACATGTGTTGCACCATTTGTGTTCAAATATCCGCTGCTTTAAGGGTTATGACATGGCAACCTTAAGTAGACTGTAGTTAGCCCGTGCCTGCGGTATTTGGTGATGGCTCATATCTTGAAAAACTCGTAAGTCGAGTCGTTCGTATCTCAAAGCCTCAAAGGAGCACTGTTTAATATACATCACACCAGACTCAGAAGCGCAAACAGTTGCGGTAATATCCCGCCCTAGCTGGGTTTTGCGTAAGTAGTGAAGGTGAGAAAAGTTTCATTTTCAGCGCTTGAACCACACTGCCAAAAGCACCTCCAGCAACTGCCTGTAAAAAAAAAAAAAACATTTGACCAAAGATGTGAAAAAACTCCAGAAACGTTAAACAGTTAGACACATGGACTCAGAAGTTCAAAGATCAAATTAAAATCACCTGTAAATGTTTGAGAAAAGTAGATTTTTTTAAAATAGGAATTTACTGATTATTTGAGTAGTTCTAGCTCTTTATAACTACTATGACTTCTACTACTATCAATGTTTTAATGATTAGGCTTTTGCTTTGGTTTTGTCTTTGTTTTTGTTGCATTTTTGTTACTATTGTTGTCATTATTTGAGTCAATATCGCCATAAGATGCCTTTGGGTTTGCAAAATGTTCAATACGATTATGAAAATAGAATATACATGATCAAAATGCCTCATTTTATCAAATAACATTTTGTGGACAATAAAACTGTGTTTTTAAAAAAATATAATTTAACCACTTATTACACACACTGTAGTTAGCAGAGCAGTATGTTGGATGTCAAAATTAACTACCTCCATTGGTGGGGGGGGAAAAAAAAAAAAAAAAAAAAAAGAGTTATCCCAGAACTCATTTGCATGCAAAAGATGCATTGCGGCATATGTTTTCATGCTTGATAAATTGTCACGTTTACACTTTAATTAAACAATTAAACACCAGCCAGTTTAAGTAATGTGATGTTTAATATGATGTTTATCTTTATAGTTTGAGTGTGTGTGTGTGTGTGAGTGTCGCTTTGCTGGAGGAAACTTTTCCGTCTTGTTTTTTTGGGAGGAGTTTTATCCCCTTTTTTTTTTTTTTTTTTTTTTGGAGGTATTGCTCTGACAGTAATTACACACAGTCGAGGCATCCCGAGGCCGGGTGCATCATGGGAGAGTTTAGAGGATATGTCAAAGAGAGAGATGGAGCAGGTCCAGTGTGAGGAAGGTTCGGGGAGAGGGCGGCGAGGATGTGATTTGTGGAAGGACGGCAGCCCGGAGGAGGACGAAGGCTGCATGCTAATGGCTTAGCATACGTGTGGCATCATACACTGACTCATGCGCAAACCTTGACCTACAGTCTCCCTCTAAATGGTCAATGACAGCCATAGAACGTGTAGTAGTAGTGTACTACTGTATGTGTTATATATATATATATATATATATATATATATATATATATATATTATGTGTGTGTGTGTTGTGTATTTTAATGAGAAAAAATAGCCCTCCAAAATTGTCCTTTTAAGAAAACAGAGTAATGACATCTGAGAGCATTATAAGACGGACAGAGGTCTATTTTGTTCATTGAGCAGTCTCAACTCCTCTTCAGATCATCAGTACAGCACTAATATTAGTCGTTCTATGCGAAGGATAAAGAATATATGACTGAGATTACTGTTATATTGTCTGTCAACGTGTTGCTGCAGTTCGTGTTCAATCCGTTTGTGTTCAAGGCCTATACCACCGCAACATAGATGCTATTTAGCGTTAGCATTAAGCTAAGCTTTTTGGTTGTTTCATGTTTAGTTTGACAGTAAGCTTCAACTGTTAGTCGCAATAAAGAGCTTGAAGCCTCTTTTTAAAATAATTGTTCCCTAATTATATTTGACAAACTGCTGCTCGTTGTGAAGTGAGTTGAGTTCACTACCACAATATAGCGCTCAAGTCAAGGCAAAAAAAAAAACCCAAAAAATCAGTTGCGGATCCCATGCCAGCTGCTTGAAAATCAGACAGGTGAACCACTACACCACCAATGGCGAAGGTAGACTACAACCTGGATTGTGCCTCCAGTCAATCGCAGGGTTATGAATGGAGTGTTGGACAGAGCCCACAGCAGCTAGATGAAAATCAGCTATGTGAACCCTTGGACCTTTTCCAAGAACGAACCGACAGAAGAAGCTTTTACTGCATGATGTGTTGTGTGGTGTTTATACTCTCATTCATCCGAATGTCTCATTGCATCTTTCTTCCTCTAATGACCCTTTTCTCTTTTGTTTTCCACCCGGCCCAAATGACAAGCATCTATCACCCATTTCAGCATTTCAGCCCATCACTTTATACCAGCCAATATGAAATGTCGGCACAATGACAAATTAGCGGGTAAATGGTGTTTCTCCCGCGATATCTGACAGTTGTTATCATAGTCGAGAGACGTTGTTTCGCACAACGACGAGTCATGATGAGAGCATGTCTGCGTTTTATAGCGCTAGACTGTGTGGGCGTGACGAGCATGTCAATTAATTGTATGTTTCACTCACTTGAGGGATGGCGGCCATAAATTGATTCATTAATTTTGGATCAGTCACGTGGAATTGGATAGGTCTTGATCCCACGCCAGCTGTGCAAATTTCAAGGTCATTGTGAACCACTACATATGACACTACATTCCACGTTGTCAGTCCACTATGTGAACCACTATACTACCAATGACAAAGGTAGACTTCACGTTCAACTCATCACTAGTCAATCCCAGGATGATTGTGAATGGAAAATTGAATGGGAATTGCTCCCATGCCAGCTGTAGGAGTCAACTATGTGAACCACTACACTACTAAGGTAGGAAAGGTAGACAACACCCTGGACTGGTCACCAGCCAATCTTAGTGTTATGAATGGAACATCGGTCAGCTATGTTAGCCATTCGGGAGACTACACCATTCTGACCTGCTCCTCCTATTCTCCCCACAACTCGACCATGTAGTGTGTCAGGGGTGTTATTGAGTCTTTTTCTCTTGGCCGGCGGACAGACATTCAATTACCGCCGCCACAAAGCAAAGTACCCCCGCACTAAAATCTACCTCGTTCCCGTCGGAGCCCGGCGACTGCTCGGATGCAGAAACGCAATTTTTTCTAATATTTGATTCTGATCAGCTCATGTCATCAGCATAGAGAGTGACATGCTTATTGTCTTCTGTTATGATGTCATAGTAGCTGATGCATTAGCGTGCATTAGCTCAGTCGGTCAGGCTGGATGCGAAAAGCCAGATTGGACGTGCAATCAATACGTGCTGGCACGCGACGGGCCGACTTTTTTTTATACAGTACGGACGTGAGCTGCCTGCAGATTTTCAAGTCGGTCAGTCGGAGGGACATTCCTCCTTCCACTGATAGATTTGGATTCGCACATGTTGGAACTCTGCAGTCTGCTGGCCTTTAGCTGCAGCAGCAGTCAATCAGAGTTCATGCTCCCCAGTGTGGAGCCTGACACTTGAACGCATCGCCAGAGCCGCTCACCATTTAGCATACAAATTGTTAGCCTGTTAGCATAGTAACTGACTAACTGCCTTAGCACTTTCAGTACGCAAATTGCCATTTTGCTGCATGTTACCGTACCTGTTGATCACTTAGCGTGATGTAAAAATCTGTATGGGTCTACTTTTGTACTTTATTTACTTAAGTTTCTGTCTCACTATATATTAGCATTTTATTGCTTTACTATTTGGCACGAAGTGTAATCCGTATGGGTCTGCCTTACTCTACAACACTTTTTAGCTTTCTACTGTATATGTTAGCATCCCCACTGTTAGCATGTTAGCCTTTTATCCCGTCTCCTTTTAAGTAGTACCTGAGTATTTGTCGGAATGTAATGCTCATTGTCTGACTTAGCACTTTCTATGCTCAAGTTTCTATCCTTTGATGTTAGCTTACCAATTGTTAGCATGTTAGTATTTTATCCAGTCTCATACGGCTATGATGTGGCTATACTCCTCATGGCCATAGCCCACTTGTGAGCATATCTTACTATCTGTTAGTATACCAACTATAGGTCACCATTTTCACGTTGCGAATCCATGCGAGCTAACATGTTAGCTGTTAGCAATTTTAGCATTTCCATTCATTTACAATACTGCTTTGCAATACTGCGTGCAGGAGTTGATGACTAAACTGATAAGCGAGACCCCCGACCATCCCATCCCTTTCCTCATCGACCATCTCCAGAGCAAACAGGACAGCCCGGGAAAGATGCACCCAGCGCTGTCCGGATCGGCAGCGCTGTGGGCCCAGAGCTCCCCGGGTGGGTAATCAACCCACGCACACGCATCATGTCAATTATATAAAATAACCATTTTGATAACTTGGCTCAATGAAAAAAAACAATTCTCTCTTGTAGTAACTTACAGTGATACCTCGATTTCGTTTGTCCAAATAAGTGCCGTTGCTTGGTCGATTATTTTTTTTAATTTTTATTTCCGCAAACAATTGACACAAGAACAAAAATTTAGTTTTGAGTCTTTTGAGAAGGGCCTGACCGATATGGATTTTTTTTGGCCAGTGCCGATTCTGATATTTGGCAGAATAAAATTCTGATAACCGATTAATTTAAAAAAATAACTTCACGCTTCTAACATTAAAGATAAGAATTACAGGCAGAACATTTGACTGTTTTACACCTTCAATATTTGTTTAACTTAAACAACATAAAAAAAACCATAAAATTGGCTGATTATTTTTTTAAATCTTTGTTTGAATGTCATTATCGTTGTCTTACGTTGCAATGTGTTAATGTGTTTAAAAAAAATCCGCAAAAAAAATAGTAGCGCTGGTATTGAAAGAAATAAAATAACATCACACGTTGCATTTTATTGTTTTTCAAATTAACTAGTACTGGTTTAACTTTAAGTACAGTAATAGGGTATTTGTACAATGTTGTATTTGTACTTCTCAATGTTGCACAATGTTGACTTGTTTTGATTTGTGTGTGCTCAAAAGAAAGCAAAAACACTCGACGGGAGTTGCGCCACTACGACAAGCCTTGGCAAAATTACCCCAGGAAACCCAAGAAGTCCAAAAGTGACCTGGCCGTGTCCAGCTTGTCGCCTCCCTCGCCGGAATCCAAGTTGTGTAAGTTGTCAGTTGGTAGTTGTTGTTCTTACTGAATGGACTCGCTGCCATACATTTTTTGATGATATATATATGTAAGGCCGAATTATAGTAATTGTATGGATTGTTTCCCTGTCACACACCCAACCGAGCTGAATCCCTCCTTTTAATTTGATGTGATTATCTTCAGTTGAAATTTGTCACAGTGCCCCCCCCCCCCTTACCCCCAAAAATGAAAATTACTGATTTAAAAAAAATAAAAATATTTTTTTTTAATTGTTGTTAATATCAGCTTTAGGGACAACTCCAATACAAGAAAAAACATTTAAAAAATATATTTAATCCTCAATACATTTTATTTCAACAAGTAATTGATTTAACAGGAGAATTCTTATATATTTAATGGACCATTGGAATTAAATGGACCATTTGAATTAAATATTTAATTAATTGAATTTAATGATCCGTTTTATTAATTATTTAAGTCCATCATTAAATTCATTGTTTGTTTGTATTTTTAATCATTTAAATTTTATTGTAGAAAATAATACGTTGATGGCCAACTGTTACAAAATATATATTTATAACTATATACAGTATATCCAAATGTGAAAAAATGTGTTGTTGTAACAATAACAATAATAACTAAAGTTGCGAGCGTGCTGCAGTGCGTCGAAAACACTGGAGTCGTCGAGGCTGGGTCAAATGTGGAGCATGTCGACCATTTCAATAATTTAACACGGCGCCGCGCCTCTATTTCAGGCTGCGGTCAGCGCGTCGCTCGCTATTCAGACAAGAAATGAGGCTATGAAGTGAGAAGGCGCTTCAAACCAAAGTAAAGGAAGGAAGCGACGTGGAGATTTGTTGGCGGCGATGCGTGCCTCTTCTGGCTTCACTTGGGAGTGGAATCCCATTAAAAATACATTTCATAGGTGTTTGAGTGCGCGGGGCTCATGAAAAATGGAAGGCGTGTTTAAAATCTGCACACAAGCAACCCAGCGGCTCCTGCTCGTGATTGGCCTCGCTATGTCACACCAGTGAATTTGCCGTGATAAAACAGTAAAGCAAGGACTTTTATAAAGGCCGACATGCTGACTTTTGTCCCTTTAGGGCCACCGTACTTTTGCAGAAGTGCGACAAAACAGCCAGCTGCACTGTTAGATATTTCAACTGGTTTTTTTTTTGTTTTTGTTTTAATTGGTCATTGGGCAGTATTAATGATGATAACCATCAATTGATTTTTGATGCCCGCCTTTCGCATATTAATTACTACTACGTACTGCGGTCTAGTAGGTACTACGGTCTAGTAGCTACTGCGCCGGATCGAGACGTAGTATGAGCCGGTGTAAGTTTAGACCGACTTTCAGCCACCAAATTGTCACGTGCGTCGCCGCGCATGTCAAAGGACACGCCGCCGTTGTGCCGGTACGCCCAACGTAGCGCAGACCAGTCGGCGAGGAAATCGAGATATGATGTTCCTATTATGTAATTATGTGAATGTACAGACACGAATGTACAGATATTGGTTTGTATTGTTAAGATTGTAGGTTGAAGTTTGTGGGGTTTTTTTGTCAGTGCCTCAGTGTCCGTCGTGGGATTGGAGGGACAGCCGCGACTTGGACGAGCTCAACCACATCCTGCTGGAGAGCAAGAAGCTGGGCCGGGCCCTGGAGAGCCTTTCTCGCAGTGAGCGCTCCTTCTTCTTCATCTTGACACGTACGATTGGTAAAAGCAGCAGGAGACCTTTCTGTGCTTCGCAGTAAGAATCCCTCGTGGGAAATTGGAGCCAGGATTAAGCGGATAAGCTTACAAGATCATTTGGACTCTTGACTCTTTCCTTCGCTTTAAGGTTTTCTTGTGTTTTTGCAGGCATTGCCACCTCTGATGACATCGATCAGGTAGGCCAATTTTTTTTTTTTGGTATGAGTTACTAGCAAAAAATTTAAGATACGAGCGCTGTACGATGATAGTAAACTCTCTGCAATTCACTTCACAACAAGCAGGAATTTGGTAGACAGTGAACAATTCTTCAAAAATAGGCTTCAAGCCGCCACTCTCAGTTGAACTACAATTACTGTAATTTCTCGTGTATAATGCACATTTTTCCCCCCAAAAAATTGTCAAAAGTCAATAGTGCGCATTATACATAGATATAGGGGTAAATGGAAAACAAATTCACATTGTATAAATGTATGCCGCCATCTAGTGGTTATGAAAAAGCTGTACACTTTCATTCCAAAATGCCACCGCTACCTTGTGGTTATGAAAAAAGTGTAGCCTACACTTTCATTCCAATATGACAGCGGTACGTATGACTGCATATATGTACAGTTGTGCTCATAAGTTTACATACCCTGGCAGAATTTGTGAAATATCGTTTTTGTTTTTTTAACACACAATGTAAAAGCACCATAGTTGGGCTAATGACACTAGCATCAACGTCGCTGGTATTAATAACCCTTTGAGCAACTGGTAAGTGAAAACCAACTAATATTACTGCATTTTACTGTGTCAGTTGTGACCGGCTTCTTCTCTTGCGTTATATACTGTATGTCTGTCATACTGCCCCCTGGTGGCCCAGGCACTCACATACTGTCTTAATTATGTACTTACGGTATGTTTTTTTTCTTTTCTATAGATAAAGTACAGTCCAGGGGTAGAGTGCTGTTTTCCTTGTTCAAATCAAATTACAAATATTTTTGGCTGTCTGGAACAGATTAAGGGCATTTCCATTCATTCCAATAAGGAAAGATGGAAGATGCTTTTCTGGTAGAGTCTGTGTAACGATAATGCTAATTAATCCATTACTGTTTTTACGCGTAGAATTTGGGAGGCTTCAACCCGGTGCTGCGCCCCCGAGTGGTGGGCGAGTGGACGGGTCGGGCCGAGGAGGACGCCGACCCGCTGGCCGCCGAGATGCTGCGGCCCCCCGTCCCACGCGGGAAAAACCACGTCTGCTGGAGCGGCGACGGCCTTCCAGTCGCCAGGTCGGTCTGCCTTTTGCTTTCAAAACTGTTCTTCACGTTTGAGTGTTTCGAAAGACGTCACATAAAATTCCCAAAAACGAATGTCAAAGTCTTTCAAGTGGACTTTTTAAGCGAGATGAGTGCCGCCTGAGGAGCCGTCGATCCCCTCCTCGTCCTCTGCTCGTCGCCTCCTCATCCCCTCCTTCATCTGAATGACTGTGATAATCCCATTTCAAAGACTATCCGGTGCCAAACTCATTTCGAATTAAAAACTAAGCGTGTGTTGCTTGAGGCCATCGTACACAGGCAGAGCTTGTTATCTTTTAACGTTTGCCGCCCTAAACCGCGTCGTTCCTCGACCTCTCTTAAGGCTTTTTTTTTTTTCTTTAAATTAAACATGTTACATCTTGAGCTAGATCGGTGTGCGTGTGTGTGTGTGTGTGTGTGTGATATAATTTGTACTGTGATGTGACCTAATTAGAGGAGGATGAGCCTATGAAGCCATAAATCATGTGTGGCGCACACCCATTGCTAATATCATTAGGCTGCTGTATGCTGGGGGAGAAATCACTTAGTTAGCAGCCTGAGTGGGGAGACAATGTCTGTGTACGTGTGTGTGTGTGTACTACTAATTGACTGTGAGAAGGATTGGATATTTGGACACACCTGCACATTCTAATGAGCCGTATTAAAAATTCCGCCTTCACGAAAGCGGGTTTATCGTTTGCGTCATATTGTTGCCAGAAGGTTAGGTTAGAAAATCTGGATTTTTGTTGTTGTGTTGTTGTAAACATTTTGGCTTTGCATATGTTTATATTTAGGGATGGGTGAGTATCAGGCTGATATTTATGCACTTATATTTCTGTATGAAATGGATACATTAACATTTGAGTCAATGCCATTACCTGTTCTGTGGTTATCATCACCCAGTGTCCAGATGGCCGTCAGAGGCAGCAAAGGGGCGAAGGAGCTGCAGCAGCATCACAAGAAGCTCCTGGCCGCCATGTTGGCGCAGAACTCGTCGGAACGGCTCGGCAGTCCCGCTCCGTCCGTCGCCGAAGACGACGTGGAGGAGGAGGACGACGACGCCGTGGAGCTTCTGGGTAATTTGCCGTACATCACGTTATTATTTTGATCTTAAGACTTGAAAAGATTTATTTGGGTATACAACAGTTTCTTTCCCAATACTGAAGTGCAGTGTAATGTTCAAAGTGCATTCAAAGACATCAATATTAGTCTCCGGTTGGTTTTGGTGCCCTTTTGCAAGTTGACTGTCACTTTAAGGACCGCACAGCGAGTGTCAGTGGAAAGCCACTGGAGGATTTGAAAGTCAGTATATGAGCCACAGAGGACTGATGGGCCCTGGACTGGGACTGGGACTGGGGGCCCCTACTTATTGATCCCTGAAGGACCCATCCCTGAAGGACCCATCCCTTTCGTGTTTGTGGGGCATCCCTTTAGGTATTTGTTTATTTATTTGGGAAGTTTTATGGATATCCTCTTGCAGATTGTGGCTGGACAATGCACAGGAGGTATGTGAGAAACATTTGCCTAGGTTGCCATCTAGCGGTGCGTGCGTGTCATCACTGGTACTTTGGGAGAAGTTTTCGGCGGCACTTAAGTGACAATAAAAATATGTTGTAGCTGAACCTGGCTTGATCAACTTTAAAAAAAAGAAAAATCGTGTCATGTTTTTTGTGTTTTTCTAATCTTTTTTGTTTTTATTGTAGTATTTGGTTTTTTTTTGTCTGATATGTTGTAAATAATTTTTGTAATGTATTAGTTCATTTCTGCCTAATATTTTGGTCTTCCTCAATAATGTTTGTACTTTTTACTTAAGTTTTCTCTTAACGTTATATTGTTTTGTGTAGTATGATTGTTTGTGTGTGTAATATTTTTGTATATTACATCTACTGATTTTGTATTTTGTTTTTTTTGTTTCCATCAAATTCTTAGGTTTATTTTTTATTTTGTACTGTTCAGTATTTTGTCTTTTACGTAATCTATTTTTGTGTATTAATTTTATTATTGTCTAATATTTCTGAAATTTTCCATTTTAATTATGGTATTTGTTTGTCTGATATGTTGTATTATTTTTTGTCCAATGTCTTTATGTATTTCCTAGTATTTTATTTAAATTTGATTTTTTTGGGGGGTATTTTAGTCTAAATGGTTTATTTTTCATTTAACTTTATTTTTTGATTTTTTTTTTTTTTACACAACTATATTGATTTTTTTTAAAAAACGTATTATAATTTTGTCACATGCAAAATAATGTCTTTGATATCACTTTTATGATAATCTTTTAAAAATCGGTATGTATAGTTAACGTCCGTGGATGGCTTTTGTATGAATGAAGGGCACCGCCTAACGGTGCATTGTTGTTTTAGACCACTAGAGGGAGCCCTTGATCCCTGGCACGTCGCTCTTAATTAATTAATTAATGTGCTTCTGGAGAAAGTTCACACATTGATGGTGGTTGCTGTTACTTGATGACTAATAACGTCGTGATGTCAAACTCTGCTGCGTCGCCCTAATTTCTGCTTTTAGGGGGAGAAAAAAAATCAATAATCTAATAAAACAAACAAAGTGTGGTTAGAGGCAGTTCAAAGGTTTACACCAACTTCTATGAGACTTTCCATAATCCACAGAGCTGTGATGTGTGTGCGGCGACATCTCATTCCCATCACGCGTGTGTGAGTGTGCGTGTGCGCGTGTGGGGGGTGGGAGTCCACCATTGGAAAGGCATCATTATGAATCGTAATTCTGGAATACTGCTTTTAATTACAAAGCCAAACAAATGGCTCTCCGCCACCACACACATTAAAGTGTGTGTGTGGGGGGGTGCTGGGGGGGCCGACTGGCAATCACTCCAGTGTTGTCTACCTTCATTAGGCAATTAGTCCAGGCTATAGCTTACTTTAGCCACTGGTAGTGTAGTGGTTCACATTGTCGTAGTGTAGTAGCTCACATAGCATTTGTGTAGCCGTTGTGGAATCAGTTCCCACTCAACACCCCATGCAAAAATAAAGAAATAAATACATAAAAAAAGCACCCTGAGATGAACTGGCATTGTTAGTCTCGTGGTTCATATTGTCCTAATGTATGTTGTCTCCCTTGCAGAGGACCTGGATGACCTGCGCATGGAAGGCGTGAGCGGGTTGGTTCCGTCCGGCTGTAAATTCAGTCAAGGGCGCAGCTCCTACCATGCGGAACCTCAGGCCAAAGTCACGCTCAACATCTGTTCTCGATGTGCCAGGTAAGCATTTTATTTATTTTTTTGCAGGTGAGCAACTAAATAATCTGATCTCCCGTGAACCTCGGCATCATCTACGTCTGCGGGCACGAATTTTTCGCGCCTCGATGCCAGTCCGCGATAAAGCGCTATCTGTGGTTCCGACGACGCCATGCCGTCATGTGCCCGCGCGCCGTGCATTGTTTGGGCTGTGCAGCGTGCTTGTTTCCTTCTCGGCGTTCCTATCAGTTTGGGATGTTTGCACAAGTCCCGCACCAGGATGAATGTTATCGCAGGATCGCGTGCTAGCGGTTTATGTGACGGGATGATTTTAAGTGCATAGTTTATACTGTGCGACTTCATGTTTGGTTTATCATCTGTTTGTGTTTCCTTTGACGTCTGGTGACTGCATCTTTGTCACTTTATACTTCATCACTGGATCTTTGTGTGTGTGTGTGTGTATATATATTATTGCCAGTAATAAAAAAAATTACATCTTTATTGTTAAAATTATTTTCAATTTATTCCAGCCACAGTGTAAAATGAGCGTTCGGTCCTCCTTAGACGTCGCAAACTGGTTGCAGTGAAATAATTTGGGAGGTATCAACTGTGTGATTTTCCGTCCTACACAAATATGGCATACCATAAGAATGCCAACATGTGCCAGCATTATGGTACCATGACAAAAGGATGACTCAGGACAATCGTGAGCTAGCCATAACAGGCATTATTGGAAAAAAAAAAAAAAAACACAAAAGTAAGATGAAATGTAAACAGACTGATTCCATCTCGGTCCAATCAATGTCTTTCCTCAGTGCTTCCTCCTTGCTTGTGTACTCGTATTGTCGGACATTCTGACTCCCCAAAATGCACCGGATGATGTCAGAGTGGCCAACACAATGTGCATAAAAAGCCTTTTGGGGTGAATCGTGTTACAATTATAATAAAATCGTATTGCATCATAATTGTGGTGGACTCCATCACAGTGGAATTGTTTGATTTACATTATAATTTAAGTGAAACATCGCAACGATTAATTATTGTAACTGGAGTGAATAGTATTGTAATTGTCAGTAACAGTATCGCAGTGCAAATGTAGTGAATCGTATCATGTTGTAATTGGAGTGAAATGTATAATATTGTAATTGGGAGGAAACGTTTTGTAATTGGAGGGACTCTTAAATGTAATTGTAATGAACCATATTAAGTGAATTATTTCATATTTGAAGAGAATTGTATTGCAATTGTGGTAATTTATTTTAGGAGCAATTTACATCATCATATTCAGAGTGAATTGTGTTGTCGTAGTTGGAGTGAATCACATCGTAAACAGAGTGAATCATATCACATCGTAACTAACTGGGCTGAATCATATTGTAATTTTTAGAGAATTGTAATGAATCGCATTGCAATTTGAGGTAATAGTAATCCTTGTAATTAGATGTAATCGTATTGTAATTGGAGTGAATCGTTTCATAATGGTAGTGAATCACATTATATTGCATATGTAGAGACTCGTAATTGGAGTGAATCATATTGCATCACAGTTTAAATGAAACTTATCATAATTGTTTTGAATGGTACCATATTAAATTTGTACTGAATCGTATCACATCAGAATTTACTGTAAGTGAATTGTATCGTAACTGGAGTGAGTACAAACCATAATTTATGGGAATCATAATGTATCACATAGTAAATGGGCTGAATCATATCGCATCGCAATGAGAGGGAATCATATCATAATTGTAGCCAACTGCATTGTATTGCAGTTGTAGTGAATCGTATGATATTGTAATTTGAGTGAATTGTAATGAATCGCATCGGAAATGGAGAGAATAGTATCATATGGTAATTGTTTTTGAGACATAACATATCATAGTTAGAATGAATTGTAATGAATTCTATCCTAATTTGAGTGAATCGTGATGAATTGTATTAAAATTGAAGAGAATTGTATCATATTGTGATTGTCATAAATCACAAGGTATCGTAATTTGAGTGAATTCTAACTGTAATGAATCGCATCATAATTGGAGTGAACCATATCGTAATTGGAGTGAATCGTAGCATACTTCTAAATGAGAATATTATCCTATCGTGTTTGTTGTGCAGGTTGCAGGAGTTGTAATTTTCCATGAGGTTGGTATCGTGTCTTGTTGTGCAGGTTGCAGGGCGACAGCGTAGCCGCCAGCAGATCCCAAGAAGCCCTGCGCCCTCACGCATCCGAACAAGCCGCGCCCGACATCTCATGTGAGTGCCAAAAACCTCCGGTCCGTCTCCACGTCCGCACCACGTGAATTGAGTCTCGTCTTCTCGCAGCCACGTTGCCCGAGGTGGACACTTTGGCGGCGACGGCGGCGGGACGGTTGCAGGAATGTGAGGCGCCGTCTCAAGTGTCCAGCTCTGTAAGTGTCACGTAACCGCCCGAGCCGTTGCTAGTTGGAGCGCGGCCACCTTGATGCATCAATTACATCACAATGTCGTTTTTTTTACAATAGCCTGACATATTTATGGGTCATGGGAGTACGTTTGCCTTTGTTCAAAGCCCGCAGGTGAGTAAGTTACACTCACTAGACACAACATTAGGGACGCCTGCATGAGCTTAAAAAAAAAAAAGCAGGACTTTTAGGCTCCAACACAATCTGTTTCAGGATGCTGGTTGAAAATTTCTTCATACAAAAACATTGGGGATAGAAAAGTAGTGGTTCACAGCTGACTTTTGTGTAGCTGATGTTGGATCAGTTGCAATTCAACACTCCGTTCACGATCACCTTGGGATTGATTGGCAATAAATGCAGGTCGTGGACTGCCTGAGTTGTGGCTAGTGTAGTGGTTCACATAGCTGGTGTGGGATCAGTTCCCACTCAACACCTTGTTCACAATTACTCTGGGAGTGATAGGCACCTCAGTCATGAGTGTGGTTTACTTTTTCCATTGGTAGTGTAGTGGTTCACATAATCGACTTTCATGTACCAGGCGTGGGGTTAATTCCCACTCAACGCCTTAATCAAGCCATTGTGTAGACCACCTCATCCGTTGGTAGTGGATCACATAAATGACTTTTGTGTAGCAAGCGTGGGATGAATCCCCACTCAATATCCCATTCGATCCATGGTGTAGTCCACCATTGGTAGTGTAGTGGTTCACATAGCTGACTTCTATTGCTGGCTTGGGATTAGTTACCACTCAAAAAACCCGTTCATAATCACCATGGGATTGATTAGCAGTCAATCCATAGTGTAGACTAACTTTGCCATTGGTAGTGTAGTGTTTCACATAGCTGCTGACATTGGTGTAGCCAGTGTGGGGAACATTTCCTACTCATTCAAAAATCACCCTGGGACTGATTGGCAATCAATCCAAGGCGTAGACTCCCTTTGCCATCTGTAGTGTAGTAGTTCACATAGCTGACCTCGCAGTACAAAGCAATTAAAGCCGAAGTGGGTGAGAGGAGACCTTTTCACTTGTGTTTTGCACATGGTACGGATTAGCCGCTCGCACTCAAGAAGGTGCGAGATAGTTTAGTCGCGCTACTCTCCAAGCGTACGTGTACACGCGAGGGACTATTAAAAGCTTTTCTTTCATTTTGCGGACGACGCCTCGCGCGCTGTCGGCCGACTCGTGGCGACTGCCGCTTTGATTCGGTCTGCTCCCAGTTAGCATGGAGCCTCTCCGCATCTGCCGCGCACACCGAGTCACGTCTCAGCTCCGAGCACTCTTTTTTTTTTTTTTTTTTTTTTTACTTGATTTCAAAACGCCGTAAAAAAGTCTCGTCTAACACTTAGATCGGTGCAATTATGAAAACAAAAGACCGAGAGTGAGAGAAATACTTTTCGGAGGGCTCTTTATGCAATCGGGGCTGGCGTCTTTGCGGCGGGGGACGTTATTAACAGCATGTGAGGAGGCCTATGGGACGCAAGATTAGGGAAAACCCGCACTAGATAACTAAAAGATCACACAAAAGTCACCTATATGAACCACTACGCTACCAATGCCATTGTCAATGGGGCGTTGAGTGGGAACTAATTCCTTATTTTATTGTAATTTATTAATTTTTATTTTATTTTTCTTCATTTTATTATTTGGCAATTGTTTTTAGCTTTAATTTTATTCTTTTATTTATACTTTATTTTACTTTTCCTTGGGAGGCATGTGGGGCTATAATATAAAAAACAGTAAAATAATTTCAATGTATTTTATTTAGTAAATTGTTACTAAATGCAGTACATTTAATAACATTTTACTTTGAATTAGTTTTAAATAATTTATTATAAGATCATTTAAAGCGAGTAAACGTTTTCAATGTATTTATTATTGTGATTATTATTATTATTATTATTATTACTACTACTACTACTACTACTACTTTGATTGATTTTCTTTTTTTTTTTTTACCAGTACTTTTTAAAAATTTTGAATGGTATTTATTCAATTATATTTTTTTTATTTGTATTTATAATTACATAGATTATTTATTTTCTATCATTATTAATCCAAAGCATTTTAATCCTTTATTTATTGTCATTTAAAATACTGTCTAATGTACTTTCTCATGTATTATTACTGCACTTTAATTTCATTTTAAATTTTTACTAGTCCCATTAGACCACAAGTGCCATAATTTAAAAACAAAGTGTCAAAAATATGTGACTTTGTTGCATTTTTTTCCGGTTATTTTTCCAACATTTCTTTTTTAAATGATGACGTGTTCTACTGCACATGTCCTCAATTTAGGTTGTTAAAGCTGTTAATGGTTGTTATTATTAGTCTGGCGAGCTCCCCCTTTTCCTCCGCAGGCTTCTTAAAGGTGATAAATGCACTGCAAATACAACAAAATGTCCAAAAAGATCCAATTCCCTCCATTTTTTTGGGTTGTATCAAACTTGTTGCCTGAGTGACGGCGCCATAAACGAAGCTTGCCAGGGGGGAAACTGCTCATTTGTCCGCTGCGAGCAGGAAAATGAGCATGACGCGAGGCCTTGCGGGTGATAGAAGGCAGACGCTGTTGTGACGCTTTATGTTCCGTTTCCACGGCAATCTGGCGATACACTGCGTGGCCCCAATGTTATTTATTATGATGATGATTATTTTTTTTTACATTTTATTTCATTAGAAAGTTAGGCACCAAAGCCCGCAAAGCCACAACTCATCTCAGGACGACGTCATCCGTTTGAAACGGGTAAGTCGTCATGTTACGCGCGTGTAAACTGGCGGACGCGCCGGCTCGGATTGAAACCGTCGGAACGGAGCCGCTTCTGTCGGCTCGCTGCGTGGGGTTGGGGAGGGTTGTATTCCCTCAACACTCACGTAGCGTGCAATTAGACCACAAAACACCACACACGGCGACAGTGACGACAATGCGAAAGCGCGGGCACGGAAACAGGAGTTCAGAACACTCAGAGAAAGGCCTTCCCGTCTTAATTTAAATCAGTCGAGGGATTTTTCGCTCTTTTTTTTTTTTTCTTTGCAAAGTCGATCAAGGATGTGTCGTGAAATTCTACCTAGCGTAGTGGTTAACAAAGCTGAATTTCGTGTAGTTAACCAGTCAACACCAGCATGTAGTCTACCCTTGTCATTGATAGTGTAGTGGTTTGTGTAGCTGATTTAAGTCACTGGCATGCTATCAGTTCTTACTCCAAACCTCATTTACAATCAACCTAGGCTTAACTGGCAACCAGCTTGAGGTGTTGACTACCTTTGTCGCTTGGTAATGTAGTGGTTCACGTAGCTGATTTTTAAGTCGCTGGCTTGGGAACCGTTCGCATTCAACACCCCATTCCCAATCACCCTCGGACTGACCAGCAACCAGTCCAGGGTATTGGCAACATTTATCATTGATAGCGTAATGGTTCACAAACGCACATGGTGCTCCACTATGGAGGTTCCAGTCTACATGTGTTTCATATGATTCTCGGTTTAGCGTGTGATCACTGTTGATTTTATACCGTCTATTGAAAGCAACTGAGAAGCGTAGTGCTTCCCCGCAGGCTTCCCTACGCATTGCACACTTTCATCTTCGCTCACTGTGGTTTTTATACAGCCCGTAAAATACACAAATACGGCTCCCTTAGTTCCAGTAATGGCTGAAAATTATATGAAAGGAGCTTAATTGAAGGCTTGCTTACTTTTTATTTATTTATTTATTTTTTAAATTTCACTTTCTCACTTTCTCTGTTTTCTGCTACCCATCCCCCCCGCGCCCACTACAGCGTCAGCCTGTCTGGGAGGCTGATCTCAAAGCTAAGAGGACTGGTGGTCTGCTGTTGGGGGACCCCCTCTTCTCCAAGGAGCTGGAGAGCATGGGCAAGCAGCTCGCTGGTATGCGTGTGCATTGTGTCTTATATTGTAATTTGTTCATGTGTATTAATTATTATTATTTTTAAAATATGTTTTGTCCATTTTAGAAGGGCTAATATCGGCCCGACAAAATTAACAATACTTACAGGCATCTATTTTTGACACTGTGAAAAAAAAAATGCGAATAACACTGCATCTTATTGAGGTGTTGTGACCGTCTTCTTTGTGTGTTTATTATGTATGTATTATACTGCCCCTCGGTGGCCAATGCGCATAAACTCAAATCAAAACAAATGTGCCCGCAGGTTATTTAAGGGATTCAAATGAGCACGTGTACGGCCGCATAGCTTGACCCACAAATGACTATGCGGACATCTGTGCAAAAAGGACAACAATGAATCGTCGGGGCGCCTGTTGACGCTGAGGAATGCATTTATCAATCTCATGAAAGCCTGCACGGGAATCCAGAAGGAATGTCGGCATGTGCCCCTCCACGAAGACAACCACATGCCTTTATATTGTTATAAAGGGCTTATTATTTGTCCTCTCACATACCACCCTTATTTGAAACATATTGTTAACACAATAGGACGGCGAAGGCATCTTTTTTTCCAAACAGAGTTCTCCTCACGTGGTTTTCATTTACGCGCGTCTGATGTCGGGCTCCCGTCGGGCATCTGAACGAGCTAATTTGCGCGCTTTCGAGCCTTTATCAGCCGCTAATACGTTCCATGTTTAGAGTCGTTTCATGTTCGGGTCGTCGCCCGCATTGTCAGCGTGGGATTTGCCGTTAGTCCTTTCAGCTTCTTAAAAATAGCACTCGACAGTATTGTACTTTATAAATATGCACAGTAATGACATCATTAAATAGAATGTAAAGAATCCAGAATTGAGTAGAATACAGAGATAATAAATACACGAAGAAGACGGTCACGGCTAAGTGATTTAGTAAGATGCAGTTATTTTAGTCGTTTTTCGCAAAGGTTAAATAACATATGCCAGTGAGTATTGCTATATCGTCTGTCTACATGTGTTGCTGCATCGTCTGTGTTCAAATATCAGTCGCTTAAAGGGTTAAAATAACTTCCGTAACATAATAATTTAATGAAGGTTTAGGTCACCTTAAGTAGTAGCAGGTAAGAGTAAAAAAGTAAAAGCGCATTTAGTTTTTTTTGTTTGTTTTAATAAATAAAATTAATATTCAATAATAAAGGTTAGTTTTCAGGATTTGTGGGAAAGCAATTTCTTTCAAGAAAAACATTAATTTTCTAAAAAAAATATTTTCTTCTTCTTGAGGGAAAAAGGTTTTACATTTATTTTTGAGGATTTATTTTAGAAAAAGGGTTGTATTTTTTTTTTAGATTTTTCTTCAAGGTAAATGTTGAGTTTTAAAAAAAAGTTTTTTTCTGGATTTTTATTTTATTTTGAATAAATACGTTTTATTTTTTGAGACTGAATTACTTTTTGAGAGTGAAAATGTTTTCAGTACATTTTGAATTGACAAAAACAGTTTTACTTTTTGAGGATTTGTTTTTGAATGTTTGTATTTTTTGTGGAAAAAGGTGAATTAAAATTATATATATATATTTTTTTAAATGTTACTACATTGTACTGATGTTAGCATCCTGTTGGTAAACTGAATGCACACTACAGTGCTGCCCTTTTTGGAGAAGAAATGAATATTCTGCTGAGCTGTCAACTTCTGCTGTGTTCCCGCAGAGGTCGAGAAGGACTTGGCCAAGCTGGCAGAAGCGGGGAAGATGAGCAGTCGGAACAACCCACACAGTCTCCACCACGGTCCTCTCGTCCACCGGACCCTGCCCGACACGCTGCCCCTCACCAGCCTCCTCTGCAGCCCCCACTCGCCGGGCGGCGGCGGCCTCTTGAGCAAGGCGTGCGGTGCGGGCCTCCCCCTCCTCAGCCCGAGGTCAGCGGCCTCGCGGCCGGGCGGTCGCACCGTCAGCAACCCTGGCAGCAGGACGCAGACACCCGGGACGCCCGGGACGCCCGGCGGCAGGACGCTCTTCACGCCCACCGGGCTGCGCTCGGGCTTCAACCCTCACAAGGAGGTGACGTTCAGGAGGTCCCGGAGCCGCCCGGTGACGCCCACCGGACAGCCCGCGCGCACCCGACGGTTGCTCACGCCACCCGGGCTCAGCACCACCGACAGCCTGGGGGCCAGCCTGAGGGCTTATCTGTCTGAGGTGGGTACTGTACGACCACATTGGATTTGTTCTCCAATAAATGCAGTCTTTTTAAATTATTATTATTTTTTTTTCAGTAACGGTTATTGAAAAAAAAAAACATTTTTCTACTGTAAATATTTTTTGGGGGGGGGGGCTTGTAAAAATAAAATAAAATAAAATAAATAAATATATATATATATATATATATATATATATATATATATATATATATATATAAATTGTTATACCTTTTCAGAAAAAAACGTATTTTTTAAATTTTTTTCTGAATTTTTTAAAAAAAATAATATTTTGAGGATTATTTATTTAGAATTTTTTTTACCTTTTTGAAGAGGATATTTTTGGGTGAAAAAAGTTGTATAAATTGAGGGGAAAAAATATTTTAGTAAAGATTTCCTTTTTTTGTGAAAACATTTTCTGCACTCCTCCACAGCTGAGCAAAAATAATTATATTATATATTAAACCAATTATATTTTGTGGTACAGTAATGCTCAATTAGGAATAAGACGCTTTCAGGGGTAACAAAGTACCAAGTCAGTGTGTGACAAATGATTGACACCTTGTATGTCACGTCTTTTGTCTCTGATTGGTTGTTTTTCTTCAGGCGCAGTGGTTTCTCATATAATTAGAGGCCTACGATGGGACCGGAGACGGCTGTTTTGTTTCACAGTTCATATTTATCATGTACTGCTGTCAAGTCATAATGTGTTTTTGAACCAATGTGACAATAAGTGATTTTTTTTTGTTTTTTTTTTAAATTTGAAAAAATAATCCTCCGTGTTTATATTGTAAAAAAGGACAAGCAGGACACCCAGTGTATATAAAACGGGGCATATTCCACGTAATGCTTTGGGAAGAGTCTGACCGTGTGCGCCAACAGGGCCTGTGCCAGGGCACAGTTGGCGGCGGGGACGTTGGCGTCGACTACAGAGGGAATATCACACATGGGCTTCGTGTGGGGTTTCCGTGGTGGTAACTAGTAGAAGGGCGTCAAGTCTCGCGGTGGGGAAAAGCCAGTCTGGCATAAAAAAAAAAAAAAAGGAATTTCTCGCTTATAAGTTTCCTTTCATGTAAAACGGCACTGTTAAATATGAGAGGGAGGCTGTTTTAAAGGCTTTATTAATGCCAGTTTGCTCTTTGACAGGCGCACCAGTGGAGCTAGCTCGTGCTGGAAACCAAGCGCACCCCACTCGGCTTTTGGTCAGCCCACCTACTGGTGGAGAAAAGGACTCAGACGAGCAATAAAGCAGTAAAAAATACAAAATTAAATTGTAGCTTTATGATAAACAAAAAAAATGCATTCATTTCATGAAAAAACAATCATGTTTTTTTTCAAGAAAAGGTATTTCTCTGGAATTGTTTTTACACAAAAATACATGTTTGAGAAAACGTGTGTGAATTTGTTTGTCGAAAAATAACTTTTGTCAAGAAATTACTTTTTTTGTGAAAAAAGGTAGATTTCAATGGAAAGCAAAAATATGTTGAATTGAAATAACTTTTTTTCTATCGCAAAAAGCTGACATTTTAACAGAGGTGTGTAGACTTTTTACATCCACCATATATCAACTATAGACTAAACATCGAGCTCCCTAGTGATCACAAACATTAGCCACATGCTGCTTCACCCCATCTGAAGTCATTATCTGATCACATGTAGCATGTGACAGACACCCTTTTAGTATGAAATCCTTTTTTTTTTGTTTTTGTTTCTTGTTTTTTTGTTTGTTTTCATGTATTTCAGGATGAGTTCTACCAGCAGTTGCAGGCCATCCGGCAGCCTTGGCGCATCCCCAGCGACACCGACAGCGACATCATGGAGCCGCCCGAGCAGGACAAAAGTGAGCCACCTTTCCTTCGTAGACTCATTACATCACCACGGCGCAAAGTGTCAAGCAAAAAACCTCTCATCCCAACGTTGCGTTGATGTTACGGAAGAATTCCGTCGTGATAAAAAAAAAAAAAAAAAAGATCAACCGCTGTTGTCGTGGAAACATAACTCTGGCGGTTACTTGTCTTACATAATGACAACAATGCTGACAATAGCTGCGCTGTAAAATGCACATGGGGAGCCAGGTTGAATTAATCACAGTGGGAGAAGATGACAAAATGACAAAAAAATGATTTTGTGGTCTTCTGATTTGTGTGCGTGTGCGTGTGTGTGTGTGTGTGTGTGTGTGTGTGTGTGTGAACATGAAAAATGCATGAGTGATTTGTTTCCCCAGGTGCCAGCATGAGATCCGTCTTTTCAGGTAAGAATCTGCCGTACACTCCGGACAAATATTCGCTGTTAGTTGCCTAAAGGAGCCTCACTGTCTGCTCATGACCTCACTTCTCGAACGCGTTAACCCGAATAAGCACGCGGAAGCCACCGAACTCATTTCATTCAATTATCCTGGCGAGCGAAATGGAGGCCGTTGCCCAGTTCCATGAAGTCACGCGGGGTACGGCGTTTACACGCTCGCAGACGGAGCGCAGTCACTGATGATTTGGGTCTGTCTGCTTTGTGGGTTCTGTCTGCGGTTGTTCTCTTGTGGCCGCCGAGGTGCTGCCCACAGTTTGCAGTGTGCCAGCCTGGAAGGAGATGTGAGAGGAGGCTGCCGCTTGGCTATCAGAAGAAGGCACTCCCGCCCCTCCCCGGCCCCCCTGTCGCCACGGCAACCCACCCCAAGCCAAAGCCTCGTCCATCTATCAAAATTATCTTCGCCAATTGCCCAGTGTTTGCTGTTGTGCGGATAGAACTGCAATGCAATATACACCGGTGCCTTGAATTTATAATCTCCTCTAACATTTTGCTGTATTTTCCAGTATTTCATTTTTTTATATTTAGTGACTACTGTAGTGCGGCACGGTGGCCGACTGGTTAGAGCATCAGCCTCACAGTTCTGAGGTGCGGGGTTCAATCCCCGTCCCCGCCTGTGTGGAGTTTGCATGTTCTCCCCGTGCCTGCGTGGGTTTTCTCCGGGCACTCCGGTTTCCTCCCACATCCCAAAAACATGCATTAATTGGAGACTCTAAATTGCCCGTAGGCATGACTGTGAGTGCGAATGGTTGTTTGTTTCGATGTGCCCTGCGATTGGCTGGCAACCAGTTCAGGGTGTACCCCGCCTCCTGCCCGATGACAGCTGGGATAGGCTCCAGCACGCCCGCGACCCTAGTGAGGACAAGCGGCTCAGAAAATGGATGGATGGATGGATGGACTACTGTAGTCATTCCCGCGCTGGCTCACTTGGAGGCGCACCGAAAATAACGTAGCGGAAATGACGCATTTTACAGAGCAGTCGGTGGCACGCGGCCCCTTTGTCAACACGTCTTTCCGAAGACGTCTGTTTGCCTGTTTTTGTATTTTGTGTATTGAATGTTCAGTAAAGATTATTTTAAAAAGAGGACCCGAGGAGCAACGGATATTTAAACACAAATGGTGGAGCAACACATGTAAACTCGAGTCGGGACACTTGGAAGGCAAGTTACCACTGTATTATCTTCAAAGTTATGATTCTCCAATTTTCTGTCCCATTTTCAGGCCTATGAAGACGGCGAAGATCCCGTTCGATATTTATGCAAGCCGCCGGACATTTTAAACAAATTACATTATTTTTATAAGTCCTATGAATGAGATTGTATGTTTTTTTTTCCACCAATATTTCATAGACTGTTACTATATGATATTTTTATTTTTTGTTTGCTCTTTAGCATGCTATGGGACTCCATGCATGGGTGCATTTTGTGGTTTGAAAACGTCTTCCAAGGCAGTGCCAGGGGAAAATTTGTTACGCATCCAAACAAGCTAATGCCACTTGATGCCAACAGGGGGGCACTGTAATGTTGGAGTGCTAAGAAAAACATTTGCGTATGCTTGGATTCTACTCATTGGGTACATTAAAAGAAATTAAACGTAAATACCTCACTTCCAACAGTTTTTATTATTTAGAAAAGTCAACTTATTGAACTGGATTCCAAAAGAAATAATAACTGGCATCGTCTTATAGCTGTTCATGCAGGTGTGTCAACTGCGTAGACGCTTCAATTCAAAGAAACATCTGGTCTGCTCTGCAGTTCAGTAAATAAATTTCCCCGGCGACTTGGGTTAGCATTAGCTTGTTCGCGCGGCTTCAATTGATCCCTAAATGATATGCGCTCTGAAAGATGTTTTCAAACATGTTGTGGAGGAAACTACAGGAATGCTGGTATGTTAATAAAACGATCTGGTGCATTTTCACTTTGGTGCAACTTGTTAAAATCATTTGCTGCCAACTGTAAACGCGTTGACGAGGCTTTTTCACCACAGCGCCATCTGCTGGATCTGGTGGGTCGTAATGGAGCTCAGGAGACGCCTTCATCTCGCAATGAGTGTCAGTTGCTGCCCCAGACACACACGCCCACATACGATACATATATATTTTGCGATGAAACCACCGCGAGTGAGCTTCTTTCACCACAGCACCATCTGGTGGGTCACAACGGAGCCCCAGGGGTGCCTTAATCTCGCCAAAAATGTCTTTTCAACCTTCACATTCCACATTAGCAGCGCGCCACAAATCCATATGCCGTACGTCCACAAATCAACCGTTTATACTCGCGCTATTTTCTCTCTCAGTTCATATTTCTTCCGCGCTCGGCCGTTTGTTATGTCAGCAAAAAAAAAATCAAAATCAAAGCATATGGAAGATCTGGAAGGAGATGAAGACTTGAGTTCCCGCCGCAGATGTCACTCAAAACGTGGCCGCTTTATCTCCTTCTGCTCACGTCTGCATATTTACAAGTCATCAAGAGGCACCGCCGATACCATGTGATCGCTTTCTCTTGACCGCACGTGTCATTTGAATGACAAATCAAAGGGATGATGTTTGGTATAGGGATCCTTATTCCCTCCAGGACCACCGTTTAGTCTTTATACAAGCCCATGTGAGGCCCACCCATGCAGCAGTGTAACAAAAGTGAGGGATATCCAGATAATACATGTAGCATATAGCATTAATAACGCTTTACCACTTGATTTGGTCCTGTGAGCATGTGTATTGTTAAAAAGTACAGCAGCCTGGACACTTTATTAGGTACACGGTCTAAGCCAATGCAATGCAAGAGCTGTATCCATATAAAGAAATATTAAAACAGGATCGGGTACAAAACTGTGCTTTACAATAAAAATAAATACAATCATAATAATAATTGGAAACAATACACAAAAAATACAAAGGAAAAAGTCAAAAATAAATCCATAAATTAGGGCTAGCTCAGTTAAATGAAATCTTTGAATAAATACATACATACAATAACACATACATATATGAAATATTTGAATACATAAAAGGACAGAAATATATTAAAATAACAATAATAATCAATATAAAAAATATACATATAATAATAATAATAATACCAAGGTAAAAATGTCCAAATCCATCACAGCTCGCTCAAGTTAAAATCTGTTGCAATACAAATACGTAGTAGTTTATTTGAAAATAATTAATAACACAGATGATGTGAAAATACAACAAAAAGATGATATAGAGAAAAAAAATACAACCTCTAGCAATGCAATTAATGATAATAACAGTAATAGTGGTAATGATAAAGAAAAATCTAACAACTCAAAACTGTTGCAATACAAATAATAGTAAAAATAGTAATGATAACATAATAAAAGGAAGACTAAAAGAGTTTATTTTCGTTTATTCTTAAGTATAGATAGATATGTGGGGCAGTAACTCTTAAATAATCAATATAAATCGGGGTTAGTTCAATTTCAATCAAGTCTGTTGACCGAGGTCTCATTACTGCCGCTTTTGGTTAAAACGAAAACTACACTACTTCCGGGTCCAGTGGCGTCGTCATGTAAAACTTTACAAACCTGAAGCAAGAGTTTTCCAAATGAACAGAAGAACATTTTAAAGCCATTTAAAAAAAATCATAGAACTGTAAACATTTTGCTAAACTAAAGCCATTTTAATATCTGAATGACTCAAAATGGCGTTTGTTTATCTTCAAACTCTACCCAAGGGACGTTTTTGAAGGTAAGCTCATGTTTTCGTCATACTGCGTAAACTATTATCTTCTGTATGCACACTGTTTTAATGTTTAATAATAGACCCAAATGAGGATAAGCGGTTCAGAGAATAGCGAATAGAACGAATAACGTTTTGATTACATCATGCTAAGTCATGGCAGTTCATACTTCCGGTTTGCTCTGCTAACCGTGGCTAACACGTTAGCTCCCTCGCATAACTTGTATCAGGATTGTTTAGAAGAGTCCACATTTCTATTTTGGTTATTTTTGGTTTTCATGTGTCTAGGGTGTAATTGTTGGCACCTTTGTGTGAATTAAATACATCTTCTATTGTTCCTCACTGGAATAGTTTTTCTGAGTTTATATCCGGTTTTTGGATCATTTCTATGGCCACATATTGGGCTTTACGGAGTTCTTTCGTGTCAATATAACTGTTTTGATGTGCTGTGTTCATAAACAGGGAAACATGGTTGTATGATCCTGAGAAACATCATGTATTGTTGTTCTAAATCCATGAGGATTACTTAGCAGAAATCCTGTATGATTGTGGGGCTTTTCAGTCTAAATCTTCCCTCTCCCGAGTGCTTATACGTTCAAATCTGAGGCCTCATTACGTGAGCGGTAGTCCCCGAGTCGTCATGTGTTTGTATCTCCCTTCGCTTTCTTTCGCACTAATGCAAGGTTCTTGTTCCTGACCGCAGCGCGGTCGACGTTCCAGACGTTTTGGGGATCATTTCAAAGGCCTGGCGCGGACCCCGTGTCGGGCGAGGCAAAAAGACCTATGGGTCCGATGACTCATCACAATCCAGCGCCTGTTCTTGAGAGCCAAGGAGTCTCGGTGTTATTTGTTTCAAATACACAAATCCACTCTTGGTCACCCAGTAATGTTATCTGGCTTGAGGCTGTTTGAGAACAGATGAGAGAGAAAAAGCAGGGATACAGTCAGTCAGTCAACTTTGTGAGACAGATTTGTGTTAATCATAAATGCCAACATATGACAGCCAGCTAACCAGTTGGCGGCTAGCATCAGAAGCTATTGTAGCAGTCTGCATCTTCACTTAGTGAGCAGTTCTGTCAAGCAGCGTGAACAGAAGGACTCAAATGCACGACACCGGTCACGAGATTCAGCGGAGACACCCGCAGTGTTTGAGCGCGAATAGGATACACAATTTCAAAAGCTTATTTCATATATCTGACCTTTTTTTTTTTTTTTTTTTTAAACATTCAAATGTGGTAGGGTTGTTAACAACACTATTCTCTGTGGTATGTCAAATTTACAAGATATTTATTTTCACTTTGCCCAATTAAGCCAAAGGGAATAGTAACCCAAATAGGAAGTAGAAATGTGAAAGAACACTTACTAATCCTTTGATGCTGGCTGAAATAAGGTCGAGTGAGGTTCCTGTGATACTATTGTTTCCTTATAAAAGAGTGACCCCTCCATGGCTGTTCCGTCTCGAAAGCTGCCGGCCAACAATCCGTCCACATCCTGCCCCGTTGATGTTTTCATTTACATATAAAGTTATGGGGAATGTGCGCAGGCTTTCATAGTTAGCCTGTGATTTATTTGCTCCGCCTTAATCGAAACAGTGCTGCCAAAATATTTGCTTCTCGCAAGCCGAGATTTATTTATGCCAGAGCCTTGCTGATGTGAACTCGTGTAACAGATGATGACTTATCTGGGATGACTGCTTTGAAGGTGCACATGATTAAAAAAATGTTTGACTGAAAGACACCACATACAGTGGAACCTCATAATTTAAATATGCTGAAACAACCAACGTTTTGGGGGTAAACTATGCCCTATTTTAAACAGAGATCGCACAAAAGCAGTGCATAATGGCCATAACAGAAGAGCTTACATTTAGCCTTTTACGCAGAACCCAGCAAATTGGGATATTTCCGCAACTGTGTAGGCTTTCACACAGTGTCAGTTGTGACATCTACTGTCGGATAAACAACACGTCAGGAGAAACAAATGCCAGGTGTTATTAAAGGTTCTCTTACTTCGGGTCTATCTGTCCAGAAACATGCTTGAATCAATTTTAGCTTGTGTCTGGCATCAGTGACACCCGCCCCCCCACCCCCACACTCGCTAGCTAGCTCGCTAGCTCGCTACACCGCTTTAACGACCCAAAAGAGAGCCTTCTCACGAAAGCACCGTCCATCTTCTCGTGTGTTTGCGAAGCTCAGTCGCATGTGCCAGATACCCCTCATAACGTGCCGTCGAATAACACTGAATCATTTGACTTGGCAGCGGTGGAGGTCGTTTTGCCGCATTGGGGAGAAGAAAGTTGGCCGACGACTGATTGATGGTGATGACGCTGGCGATAAGTTCTGTCCAGGAACCTCGGGGGTGCGCAAAAAGAATGAATTCCAATGCGCCTCGCACCTGTTTCGGCTTCCACTCGTAGCTCATTTCAAGGGAAAAAAGTATCCTGTTAATTGTTGCTAAGGGAGGAGGCGTTTGCTTCTGCTTTTCTCTTTTTCCCAGTCATCAGGCTGACGCCGCTTCACCCCCGGTTAATGGCGGCCGCTGCCAAAAGGCCTGAAGTCACTTTCCCCCACCATCATCATCATCGTCACTGCGGGAAATGGAATTGCTCAGCGTTCCCCACCCCCCACCCTCTTTCGGATGAAACAAAACATTGACGGACAAATGGGATGGATTCCTCTGGACCTGTGACTCACGGCTTTTAGCGCAGTTAATCATTGTGAGTGCAAAACAATAAATTGTTATTAAGGGATTTAGCGCAGTGCATTACAGTCAGACCTCACGGCTCACCATGTCGTGCAAAGGGCGAATGAGAAAAAGTCAATGATTTATTGGGAAAGAACGAAGAACTTTTGGCATCCAAAGCAGTTACATGACCAGGTTGTACGAAGGCACGCGAGGGATTGCTCATGTAATCATGTTCAGACTTTTCAAGCATAGTGGTCACAGTGTACAGCTGTTTTCTTCTATATGCATGAGTCCGGATGTCAAACTTGTGCATCAGTTACTACAGTGGACAGCGATTTGAAAGAGGGTTTCTTCTGAATGCATGAGTCTGGATGTCAAGGTGCGCATCAGTCACTACATTAGACAGTTATTTAAAAGCCATTTTATGTGCTTGAGTCTTGGTGTCACTGTTGCGCATCAGTCACAGTAGTCTGTGCTAATGTGTCATTCCATCCCCCAAAAAGTCCTGAAAACCAAGATGGCTGACAAAAGGCGAGAGTGCTTCCCTGCACTGAACCTCTGACCTTCCGGCTTCTTGCTTTTGAGGCGTCCTCAGTAGTGACTGAGGAAAACAACTGGAAACATCAAAACTCATGCGTACAGAAGAAAAACATCTGTACAATAGCTGTCGACTGTCGTGACTGATGCACGACTTTGACATTCAGACGACATTTTGAATAACTGTCCACTGTAGTGACTGATGGACTATTTTGACATCGATCTTTGAGCATGTAGAAGGAAAAAACATTTTATGACCTGAAAAGAGAGAGATTCAATTATTTCTCCCTCTAACTTGTCCTGGCTGTTCTTTCCTAAATGGTTTTCTGACATCCTTCGTCCCTTGCGTCATCCCGTGTCCCACGCGGCCGCCTGGAAAATCCCCGTTAAAATCATTTTAGCTATTTTTTGCCACACTTTGGCTCATCTCAAAGACCAGGCCAGCGCGTGAACAAGTGAAGGAAGAGAAGTCGCTTGTGGGTAATTAAGCATTTTTCTCAGCGACGCTGGTGACAAGTTGAAGCGTCGGTTTTCACTGCCAGAATTAAAGAAGAATGCAATGCCAAACAATGATGGTTTCTGCGGCCCAACGGCGTTTCCTCTGATACATTTCCTGGAAACCAAGAGAAGAAAAGTAGGAAGGACTGCTTTGGGATTGACGTAAATGACCAATATGTTGAAGTGTGCCTGACCTCTTCTCCACAAGAGGGCACAGATGATGTGGCTAGAACATGTCATGGCTCTGTCTCTGGTCTGGCCTTTTCCATTCATCTCCCAAGTTTTTGTGTAGCAAGACCTTGCAAGAACAAACCCAGATAAAGGCAGGTTCTGGATCAAGTCTTTTGAAGCCCTCAAAAATGGGCAGCCACACCTTTTGTCCACTTCATGGAAAGCATTGTAGCTTTCGTCTTGTGTGTAAAATATTGCTATGCTGTTGTTAGATTTGTCTATTTTCTTTAGTGCTTGTCCTCATTACGGTCATGGATATACTGGAACGATATTGATAAATGAGAATTCACACTCAGATTCACACCTACGGACAATTTAGAGGCTTCAATCAACTTAGCATGCACGTTTTGTGAAATGTTGACGGAAGCTCAGAGAAAGGTCCGGAAGCTTTGAACCCAGAACCCCGGAACTGTGAGACAAACATGCTAACCACAATCACTGTGCTTGGTTGTCGTGCCAACCTAAATGTTACAGTATGTCCACTGTCGTGACTGATGTGCAACTTCGACATCAAGATGACTTGTCATGACTCAGACATAAAAGAAAATATGGTGCGAAAGATGTCGCAAATGTGACTGAATATGTTCGCCATATGCGTTTTCTTTCAGCGTAGTTTGTCATTTCCACTACTTTTCTCATCATCTTTCACTTGTAAGCATTGCGTTATGAAAAGAAATGTGGTGTCAAAAAATGCAACGGAGCCTACACGTGCTATTTTATTAGCCTCCTCCGCCCCATAAACGTAATTGATGGCTAAGTTTGGTGCTGGAGTGCGGACAGACGCACAACTGGTGAGACGGCCCCTGCGTCTTGGAGGGAGAAGCCACCGTGATATAGTGCCGCTTGGATCCCCACCTCGACCCCCCAACCTCGCCGCCTCGCTCCCTCCGTGGCCGTCAGAGCTGCACGGAGGCGTGGAGGCGACCACACAAAAGAAATATTTGTCCAATCTGTCCAAGCAAACTCCCCCAACCCCTCAATCGAGGACCTCGACTTTCCCATCGTGCTCGATCCGCGTTCTGTGTAATTGAAAAAGAGGGGTGATGCTTGGAATGGGAGCTGGCTGGCTGGAGGTGACTCGGGGGGTGGGGAGGGGGGAGAGTGTAATGGATTATAAACATCGATAACAGTAAAACTGAACCCCGTAAAAATGTGACGTTAAAATATATTTTCCCTTTCGGTCAAATATGTCAAGTGATGAGAGCACTAGAGAAGATGAATTTAGTGGAACTCTGAAGCTGTACAGCTAGGCGTTGTACACATATACAGATTTGTTTTAAATATGAGAAATACACATGGCAACGAAACAAAATCATGAAAGGTGTTCTTATTTCTCTTGTAGTGTGTGATGTCCTCGAGATGAACAACACATCACGACACACATAACCTGGCCTTTGCGGAAATGCCCAAATTTGGGCTGATTGTGAGTATTTATGTTCCCTCCTTTAAATATTGAACAGGTTTCACATTTACGATTGTCAGTCGCGGCTGTTTTCCAAGGGAAGGAGAAGTTACTCTTAGCCCCACAATAGGGTAAAGGATTTTTAATCTTTTAATCTTTCATCTTTTTAGACAAGATATCCAATAATGGGGCCTTTGCTAAATTTTATCGCGGAAAAAGCTCAAAATTTGGCCCGATTATCGGTGTAGGTATTGTTCAGAAAGTAAGAAGTTACATTTTACACTTGATGGGTGGACAGGCACTTCAGAGACCCAACTTTTTTTTTTTTTTTTAAATACAAGCCATTAAAAAATCCATTTTGACTTGACTAAATTGATTTGACTTAATATTTTCTTCAAGGGATTTTCTTTTTGAAATACAAACAATGCATTTCAACATCCAGGAAGGGATTGTAGTAGGCCTAAAAGGTTCCTCTGTGTATTTGATTTGGCTGTTTTCGTTTTGTTTCCCTCTCTGACAGCTTTCCTTCCAGAGGTCGGAAGTTCCCTTTTTGAATGCGTCCCTGTTAAAAGAGGTTTTGAGAGGATGTTGCAATGTGTGTGCGTGTGTTTGTGTGTGTGTGGAACGTGAAAAAGGGTTGCCAGGGCGGCGAAAAGCGACTTGTTTGCTCACGTCCCGACCTGCAGAATGGACGGGGACACAGATGGGTTTTTTTTCTTTTTCTTCTGACCTCAACCCCGCTGCGTGTTTGGGGAGACATGGAAACCTCGGCGGGAACGAACAGGCATCCAATTGAACGCAGGAAGATGTCTGAATAGAGTGAGACGAGCAGTGAAAGTCGGGGGGCAGGGAGGTTTATTGAGATGAGGTCAGTATAATGCGAGTCGTCTTAAAAACCGCTTTTTGGGGGGGTACCGGCGAACCCGATCACCCGCTAATCACGAGCACGCCTGTGTGGTAGGTTAACACAGCAGTAGCGCAGTGTCCAATACAAATCAGCAGAGTCCAGGCCTTGACCTCTCGAGGCTCAGCGCAGCCATAAAACTTCAAAGCCCCCCCCCCAACTTAAGAAATCATCTGGCTTCGTTTCCCCTCCATATTTGCTTCTCTCTACGTTTTCTTGTGGGAACCAAGTGCATCCCTGATATTATCCGAGAAACATCCAGCGCTCCGCTCGAATTATACCACGCCCTGGCCTATACTGAACCTGTACCGTGGAACGCAATCTTTTTCAAAATAAAATGTCCTCAGATTGGAAGAACTTCAACTCCACAGGGAGCAACATTATCAACTGTCAAACAAGGACAAGCAGAAGTCAACCACTCTTAAAACATTAAGTAATAAAATACTCTTAAGTTTAAAGGGTGAATATAATGTTCAATTGACTTTTTAATTGGTTGTATACAAATAGTTGCAAGTCTGCAATTACTCAAGCAATCACAGTGAACCCTCGCTATCCGCGGGGTTTATGGACCGAGCCCCGACAGGAACAGCAAAACTGCAAAAAAGTAATGGACGCCCATCCAAAACATTTTTGTAATTGCCCATAATAATAGTTTAAACCCTAAATATACTCCAAACTAATATGATTTCGAAATCATCTTACAGTATTACCTGTAAAAATAAATGGCTTGCAGATGATTTGATTTACAAAGAAATGCACCGGAAGTGCGAGGATGCTGGCGTGCATGTCGGCGCTAAAGTAAAAGGTTTGTATGTTGCATTAGAAGTACAATTGAACCCAAAAGCCAGCTGAGTAAGTGCATCAGAGTAAATTTAGCTCGTTATTACCTACCTTTGATAATTACTACTCTCCCCAGTGGCATTTTCTAGGGGTGCCTGAAAGTCTAAATGTGCCCGCAGTTGAGTTGTTGCGCCAGGTGACGGAGCTTCATGTATCACAAGACTGAGTTTAAAAGGGGGCGGGGTCCAGGATCCCACAGCGCAGTTGCGACTTGTTGACAGGTGTAGCACCCCGGAAGGTGAAAGTTCACCGGCGGTTGCCACGGTGATACAAGTCTGAAAGAGTTTCTCGAAGGCGTCCGACAGTGTACTGTACTCACTTCATTGGGAGTGGTCATCTTTGAGGCGAACGTTTCAAAATGCTCAGGATCTTCTCGTGCTAACATGTCTCCAGTTGGCGCTATTTAGCTATCACGCTTGACAGCGCAGGTGACAGAGGCCCCCGTAGAACACGACTATGTTTCAAAACGGGGGCCCGTCAGCGTCAGGTTAAAGCAACATTGGGAATAGGAGCGAGCCAAGAACATTAGAGAGGAGAGCGCCGTGAGGGTCCTGGGCTGGGGGGTCTCCGGTTACATGTTGTCACCCGCCTCTCAACCTGTTTGTCTGTTTTAGCCAAGGAGCTGGGAAAAAAAAAAAAAGGCTGATGGCGACACGGATTCAATGGAGTCCATTCAGCAGGGATCCCGCTGCTTACTTTGGCTTCTTAGAAGGAACCTAATCAAAAGTGAGGCCATTTCAAGTCAACCAATCATGAACCGTTTTGCTGGAAGACGCTCCAGAACGTATTTTGGCCCCTGTCAGAACCGATGAAAATAAAATTAATCAGTTCAACTTTACCGGCAGTGTTTGAACTAAACATTTGAACGCTTTCGTACAACTGTAAAAAGATGAAACATTCCCATTTTCTTGTATCTATTGTATATGTTTGCCATATTGGACTGAGCAGCCTGGACCGAATGAAGGTGACCACTTGGTGACCACTTGAAGTAATATTTTAACATCCTAAAAAGAAGATGAGACACTCACTTGGCGACTTATTATTGAGCAGCCTTGACAGAATAACAAGTCGGGTGGCAGGTAACGTTTTGTGTGACGGTTTACAACATCCTTACTTGTCAAACAAGTGTAATAATAATTTTGTTAGTGTCGAGCGGAATCCCTGCATCTCCAAAATCACTACAGTGGTGCCATGAGATATGAGTGACTCGACTTGATTTTCTTAGGTTTTTCAAGATACGATAAGATAATGAATCGGCACACAAACATACCTTACTGACTGACCAGTTCTTTCTGCACCAAAGCCTTACAGCAATTATTTTTTAACAAAACAAGCTTACTCAAATGTATGTAGTTGAACTATTATCACTTGTTACTGTGTAAAAGAAATATACAGACTTTCAATCTTGAGGCAACATAATGCCACGCGACTCCCGCACTGTGAGGGAAGAGGCAGTTTTTCCGACACGTCTCAGACAGTTAAAGTATTCAAGAGCGTTAAAAGATTTGTTCTCAAGCTGTTTTCAGCACTTTTTAAATTGGTTAGTAACAGACAACATGAGGACAAACCAATAGTATCGATTTGTTCAAAATTTGAAATTGAGTTGACATAGTTTTCCCGATTTATTTTATTTTTTTTTATCCAAATGAGCTACATGAGGACCAGAAAGTGACTTTCCTCGCAACAGAGGAGAGAGGACCAACCACATGCACATGGCAACACGCCATCTGTTGCTATGCGTTATGGGAGCTGTGGAGTCAGAGGTACTTGCGTTATGTAGCATACTAACTGGCCGGTAGCAGTCCACGTCAATCCCTCAGTGCGCCAGCGCAAACAGATGGACTTCGCGGCCTGATTGAGAACCCTCAGGAGACCCGCAGAGGAATGATCACATTCAACGGGAGAATGTTAGACAGTGTAGTTTGCCGCCCTGTCCTCCTCTTCCTCCTCCTCCTCCTTCTCGTCTTCCTCCTCCAGCTGGCCAGCAGATGGGAGGACCTGCTGGCCAAGACGGGGAGAAAGGGAATGAGGAAGAAGTGGGCTGAAAGTAAATGATAGTGAGTGATAAGCACACTTGTGGCTGATGTGAACTTAGATAGCCTCGAGTGTGTATATATATATGTGTGTGTTTAAGACAGCTGTGTGTCTGTGTGTGTGTTTTGTTTACAAGTCCTCACAAAGTGCCAGGAAGCCAGACTGTGCGGGGGAAGATGATGACGATGTCGGAGGATGGGCATTTGAAGGGGAGTCAAGCATTGCGTTTGCCTGTGTGTGTGTGTGTGTGTGTGTGTGTGTGTGTGCGTGTCCAAATGATCTCCCTGTCTTGCTTTTTATTTACCTTTGTGGGGGCCCTCCACACAGGAAGCCAGCGGGTGTGCGGAGATCAACAGGGACTTGTCCTGCTGAGATTGATATAAACACCAGGTACTCACGTCGTCAGTGGAGGGCGTTTTTCTGTGCGTTTGTGTGTAAAAGTTGTACACACAAGTGGTAACAACAGGACAGGAAGTTGAGTCGTCGTTTAATTGCTTAGTCTTTTTGCCGATTGCTTTTTCAATACTTTTACTATAGATGGTATTATTAGTGAAATAAATAGATTTTACTGATTATTTCAAGTTCTTTAGTCAGGATGAATTTTTTTTAGCAGTTTCAGTGATGTGCACTGCTTATACTAACAACATGGCTGCGAACTGAGAGGAGATAGTTTACAGCAGCAAAGTCAGTGTTTCCTTAGTAGTGATTTGGTCGCTATAGTTAGCAAGATTTTCGAAAAAGTGATTAGCTAGTTGAATGCCTGTGCAGAAATAAATGGGGGCAAAATTAGATTTGAATAATGTCATTGTTATTGTCTTTTCTATAAGTGAAGGGGGGAAAGTAGAAGAACCTGACATTTGATTTCAAGGCCGTAATGCCTAGCCATAGTTGAATGCTCCCAAAACTTACTTTCAATGGGCGATGGTAAGTTTTTGACAAGACATTGCAGCTAAATATTGAAATAAAAATCACTTAATAAAAAGTGCTGAGAGCATTGCATGACAGACGTTGCTGGCGTTAGTCTATTGTCACCAGCTCATTCTGCAGGTTGTTGTCAGGGCAACAATGCCGCCATAAATCCATTTCACGGAGATGATGAGTTAACACGCAGTCCACTGACTTCCTGTCTTTTACTGTTAAAGCGCCGGCCATTATTGCCTCTGTATTGCATTCACGACCAGCGATGATCATACCAAATCTGAAAATACTTATGTGTTGAATTTTCACCCAAACCCTAAAACAAAAACTTTATTCCAATTAAATAGGGCATCAAATGTGTGTGTTTGTGGAAAAATTCTTCAATCCATTACGCTGCTTAATGGATTTTTCTGCAATGTTTAATAGTGGTGACCTCACTTGCTTGCTTCATTTATTCCGGCATATTTTGTCCCGCTTGTTTGCTTTGACCATCCGGCGATCGACCTCCTCCCACAGGTGTTCATTTTCTTTCATTGCAGCCCCCTACGCCTTTACGGCGCCGTAAATGGCAATGACTTGTCATCTGGCTTCCTCTCCTCCACCTCCCTGCCTTGTTCTCGGTTGTACCTTCCTTATAGCCCCTTGTCTATAAAATGCAAATTTTGCCTTTCAATTGTCTCTGGCCGGGAAAGTGGAGCGAGCTGACTGTGAGAGAAAATGGTTGCTTGACGTTCTCAGGGCTTTACTGTTCTTCCTCGGGCACGGTGGATTCTGAAAAAATAAATAAAATGATGTAAAAAAAAAAAAAAAAGAAGAAAAATGGCATCGGCCAGCACTACTGACTCAAGAGGTCCAAATGGCAACTCACACTTTTACAAGACATAGAAGGTTGTGGGTGAAATATGTTACAAGTACTAGAAATATGGTTGTAAATCTAGGTCAATACTTCTAATAATGTTTAGGCCCACAGAGAAGGCCTTGCTGTACCCGACCGCTCACCGCTGGTAAAGTCACGTACTGTTGTCTCCATTTTTATTGTGGTCTGCACTCAAGGAAATCTTTAGTGTTGGAAAATGAGCTCCACTATTTAATACGCGTCATTTAGAGGCTTGAATAGCTTGTTGATTGGCCCAAGTGCGTTTGAGTGCTTTCAAATTCTCTGTAACGACGAATGCTTCCCGTCGGGCCGATTGACCCACTAATGTACGGCACCCCACGTACCTTCGGCTAAATGTGTTGTTTGTTTTTTGATAGCCCGCAATGTATTCCAGTGGGTTTTATGTCCGTCTGAGTGGCGCGTCAGAATGCGCTAAAAAAAACTTTCATCCTTTGGGGATTGCCCATAAAGCTCGGTACCGCCAACAGTCGTAATCCCCCTTGTCTCTTGGGGCGACAATGTGACTGCAAAACTGCGGCGCGTTCACGGGTCGTTTTTTCCTTTAGTGTCCAGTCTTTTACACGTCAAACACACTCCAGGTCATGTGTCATACTGTCATCACTTTTGTGTGTTAAACCCCGCCAGACTGTTTAATTAGACAAAACTAGCACAAGACTGTAGTGGTGTGTAAAATACCTCGTTGTAAAACCTCTGTTATCATCCTTTTTAAAACCGTTAAGCCATTGAGCATTAGGAAGATGTAACGCAACAAGCATTGTTTGTAAAATATTCCCAAAATGTTGACAGCAGATAGCAGGCGTTCTGGTGAATTTGGCATCTTTATTAAGTCTTTTAGCTTTTGGTGAGCTTTGTGTCGCTCTTTACATGCTTTAGTTGTACTTGTGAAGTTTGTCAAAGTCACTCCAGCTCACCTGTGGCCCAAATGAAGACATGCGGTCTAGAAAATGGATGGATGGATGTCATTTTGTTCTTTGTTGATGCAAAATTAGCTAATTACTTTTATTTACTGTACCTTAGACAAGGCTGTCATTTCCTTGTGTGGGAATTATATTTTCTGTAACACGTGTAAAATGAACCGTAATCAAAATGGGTTTGTCACTGACAGCTTAATGATACTTTGGCATCTGGAAACATTTTTGGTCTACTCAGATTTGAGTTGAAAACCTTACATTCCATTGTGAACATGTGTAGAGAGTTGCTAGGTAGGGTGTGCACATGCATGTTTATTTTGACAACGTGGGGTTAAGCAGTTATGGCAAAGTCTTTTTCTTTAAGAAGCGTGTGCGCTGATGTGTTACCAGTCTTTCACAATGTCGGTCGCTCAGAATCTGATGTTGATTATCAGGTTAAGGGTGATAAAACACTCAGGCTTTCCCTTGATGAACTTTGCCGACAAATACTGCAAGAGCCCAAACGCTAGCATAACTCATCAGCACATATTGTTTTTTTTACAGCTTCATCGAGGTTTGCTGCATTCCTCTCCTGGGTGCAGATTTCTCCCCATTAGCCACATGTTCAACAAAGTTAAAAGACACTCTTGACTTGAATTGTTGTTTCCAGAACATCTGAGGGGGGAAATGCTGGGTTTCCGCTCACAAATTTGTTAGTCTCAGTGGCCAAGTGTTTCGCAGGCTCTGCGGGACTTGCGAGATGTTGTCTGGCTATTGTGTTGCGTGTGAGAAAACAATGCTTTGAATGTGTTAATGGCTTTGTACTTTGACTGGATCTCATTTACCAGAAACTGATTGGAAATGACTTGTTAAGAAATACTTTTCCAGCCCGTGTGTACGTTTTCTTTGACTCCTCCGTACTTTCTTTGTCTCCTTCAAGTCAGTGACAGTCCTAAATTGATCCTGAAGTCAATGACCTGTCTGGCCTTTCTCCCTAGCCATACCAGGAAGGTCCCTTGTTTGCGCTTGTCTGGCTTTTCACAACCAGTTTGGGGCGCGCCCTTAATTTACGAGTCATTTCCTTAAGAAAACATGCGGTCTGGACAAGCCCTCATCTAAGGATGCCTATTTGGTGGCGTTTGATTACAGAGGAAAGCTGATGACAAAGGCAACTTGTTTGGACTGATCAATTTAGTCTGTACACTGCAGTTTAGTTGATGGGGAGTCACTAAATTCAAAGCCCAACTGAGGCTGATTATTGCTGTTGGTTCGCCATAAATCATTGGCCTAGTTGTTTTGAATCCTCTACCTAACTATTACACAAATGGCTGTCAGTTGTTGTTACAGCTCATCATGACGCACAGTCAGATTTTTATGCTTTGATAGTTGCTGCAATGTTTCGGCATTTGGTCCATATCTATTGTAGTCAGTGGTCCATTCCATTGTTGCAACATCAGCATCTCATTGGGAAACCTTGAAAAAGTGCAAAACCTACCAACTTTTCCTGGTTTAACATTCACTTCAACCTTGGGCTCCAAAATGGATACAGAAACAGCCTGTAAAGAAGAAAATGTCCTCATCTAAGGATACCCATTTCTAAGCATCTGCTTACAGAGAAAGGTGGATGAAAAAGGCAACTTGACTGTTTGATCTAGTGAGTCTTTACACAGCACTTTAATAGACAGGGATCCACAAAGTGGCACTAAATACACAGCTCTACTGAGACTGATTATTGCCGTTGTTTGGCTGTAAATCATTGGTCAAGTTATGCATCCTCTGCCTGACTATTAGAGGAAACGCTGTCACGAGTTGTTACAGTTCATCATGATAGATGCACAAAGTCAGGTACAGTATTTATGGCCATGGATTTGATTCATTTAGGGTAGACACTGGAAGTTGATCCAGTCCTCTGGGAACCATCGATCTTTATGTTTCACCATTTAGTTCAAAAAACTATTACAGTTATCGTCCAGGTCCATCCTTGCAACATCAGCCTCTTATTGGGAAATGTGAGACCTCCAACTTCGCCTGTGTTACACTTTTACCTCAACAATCCATGTCAACTGGTGGGTTCAATTTCCATTCTGGCTCATATTTATTGGGCAGTTGGGTTCGGTTATGTGTAATGCCACAGGGTCTAAATAAATACAGGGACAGCCTGTAATTCTGCACTAGAATATTCTGAATTCAGTCAGGTTTTATTGGACGGCAAAAGCCAAATATTTGTAGTGATTCATCGCAACATAAAAGCCTTCACCAGGTGTTGTTGGTGGATTGCAGCCATTTGTTCATCTTGTGTTAAGTCAGGGTCATTGCAAAGGGGTATCGTTCATATCTATATGGGCTCAGATTGTAATTGTGGCCCTCACTTTATAGTTTTACATCATCACATCTGGTTCTTTTAAGGGATCTTTGGTGGAAACAAACAGAACCAAGTACCTGTGAGGAGCTGGTCCCTCTATTTTTGTTTACGGTTGTGAACTGTTGGAAAAATACATCCCTTACATTTTCTTACCCTGATGGCGGGCTGGATGAATCCAGATGTCTTCTGCACCACTTTTTATAGAAGGGCCTTGCTGTCATAAAACCCGAGGGGAAAATGATCTTTTCAGGTGATAGCACAATTGCCAGTTTACATCACACTCCTAAGGATGACTCCCATCGCACGCCTTTTTTGTTCTTCTTCTGCTGCGGTCTTTTAATAAGCCTGCCATAACAGCTGTTTGTCAGTGATGATGGTCTATTAGTTTACCACCCGTGTCACACTAGGAATACTCCCCCTGCCCACCAGACTTTTGTGGCTTTGTAATCTCGCCTTTCAATTTTACAGTTCTTGTATTTTTACAGCGGTTAGTGTACAGCAATTAATAAAGACAGTCCCCATTTCAAAGGCTTTGCAAACAAAGTGGCGTAAAAAGACAACTGCGTGTGTTCGTTTATAAAGCGGCATGAAAGACGGCCACGAAGGCCTTTAGGGCGTTTCTGTCTCAAAATTCTCTGAACGCTTTTGTAGGGTCGATGGTCTTTGCTTCACTTATGAACAAAATGAATGAATGAAATTGAAATATTTAGAGATTAGCTGTGTATATTTACCAGCACAGTGGTGCGATACCTGAACTTTTCAGCGGAACAATTGGTTCATTGGGTTTATCTGCACCTCCCATTACAGATGTTTCATTGAATGCCCCTTGACAGCGTCTGAAGCCTTGTCGAAACCCACTGACCACTATTTATATGCACTCCACAATTCTCTGCTTCTCATTAAGCTTTGTTACAGTAAATTCATTTCAGAAAGTGCCAAGGTTATCCCAGTACAAGAGACTATTCCCTGAAGAAAAAAAAAATCGGTTCTCCCTCAGGGGTTACAGATAAAGACGAGTCATACCGTTGCAGTACATATTCCAGCTGTTATGCTAACGTCTAAGTAAGGTATAAATGTACAAAAAATGGCCCACTTGTTCAATGGCAGCACAGCATAGACATTTATCAGTGGAAATAGTTTACATTTTCTCATAAATTTCCTGTTATGCACGATTAACGACTGACAACCAGACATTAATTCGCCTGGAAGAATCCGTGTCAAAAAGGAAAGAGGCCAGTTTTGTTTTTCCTAACAATACTGGCTTTCTCGTTCCCTTGTGCCCTCCCCCCTGGCTTTCTCTCACTTCCGAACTTAGAGATTTCTGTCTTAGAGGGCAAGAGGGCGATAGATCTACTTTTTTGACATTTCGCCCTTCAGCTAAGGCCCTTAGGCCCCCTTCTTTTCAGCTGTGAGCAGAACAAGGTTGCTTCTTGTCCTAGAATTTTGGTGCCATAAATCAACAGACCCGCTAGACTGGGAATCAGACTTTTTTTTTTTTTTTTTAGGTCTGAGAAATAGAGATGTTGAGTGTGAACTACCGGTGGCTTTTGTCAAATGAGTCTGGAGAATACCAGTTAGATGTTGGTGAAGATCCAAATCAGTGCACTGTCTAGCATCACTTTCCAATACAAGGATAAGTCAAGACCAGGTCTAGGAAAGAGTCCTGACAGACGATTTATGGTCATACCTTGTCTCGAGATTCTGGCTTGAGTGCTGCTTTAAATTCAACTCTGAAGGCATCTACAGTATACCCTCCAAAGATTTTGGATTTGTGAAAGTACCGAAGGGTGTTACAAATGATCCATTAAATTTCAACGCCACACACTGCTTTTTACTCCGGGATGTCAGATTAAAAGTTGCTTAACGATGTGCTGGGAACATTATCTCCCGCTGGAATGATGTGGCGATAGAGAGTTTGAATAATGAGCCAAAGGAGACGTGACAAGCAGATGTTATTCCGATCTCGTGCTTTATGCTGAGCTCGCCTGGGCGCTCTGGAACTGTGAGGTCTGCGCCGCTCGCAACGTGTGCAGCGTGGAGCAGTCGTTTAGCAAAAGCCTGGAGACGCATCCAAAACGGTCGCCGGTGTGTTGTCTGTTCAAGGTGTCTTGTGTATGGGTATGGAGATGCTTAAAGACTGTTATATCAGAGGTGTCGCAGACACTGCTGTCTGTATAGCAAATATGCTAACCCTCCCAATTTTACTGGAATGCCCAGCAGGCAGAAACACCCAGAGAGACACAGTGAATTAAAGGCTTATTTTGGAATTGGAAAGATGTATCAGACATCAGTAATGTCAGGAGTCGTGCTCATTTCTGCCTCCTGGGCATTCCAGGAAATAGGGAGCATTGGCATTTTCTGATGTATTTTAAGCAAGTGCTTATTGGTATTGCTTTTAACGCAGAAATAAGGGTGATTTCAGTGAACTGTGATTGACCCTGATTTTGCCTCCGAATGCAGAACAATTTCCAGGTTAACTTTGCCCCCCACTCCTCCATTCAGAATCGTCTTTATTTCTGTCTCGGTTCTACTTGTCGCGGGCATTGGCACGTTTAAAAAGGCTGAAAAATGCAGACCACGCTAGCGACTCACTCTTACCTGTGACACGAGACAGACCAGCACTAGCTTGTTCAGACAAAATTATCCCCTGTACAAATTGCCCCTTTTAAAGATGGTTACATTTGTTTTGTTTTTTTAAAGTGCAAGTAGCTATTTTACTGGCAGATAAGGGGTACAGAAAATGGATGGATGGAGAGTCTTGCTTGTCTGTTGACCGCTTGTCTGTCTTGACCCAAAAGGAACTGATTGCTTTTTGGTCACACATCTACTTAACTGGTTTGTTTTTCTTGTGTTACACTGGAATTCAGGTTGAGGCTTCAATCTGTGTTTTTTTTTTAAATAAATAAGCTGTGTCTTGAGCAGACACTAGTGCTCCTGGCGTTCTTGGTTCAGGTTGCATTTCCCCATATGCTTCCTTAATCTTCGGGTCCTGTTCATGGCAGCTCCAGCAGAGCCAGGTAACACAAGCTAACCTCATAACCCTGCCATCAAATGCCTTTAATGCCCTCATTTCTTCTGAAATTCAAGTGCGATGGAGAGCTCTTCTAAGTGAAAATGACAATCTCCAAAGGACTGCTGATGTGAGCTGAAAAACGTCTGGCTGGGTACAGCCTGGGAGATTTCACACAATCCTGGTCAGATTACCTCAGTACCTCAGTGCACAGTCACTCTAAGATTGAAGTCACTTGAGATGATAATGTTGCGGGAGCTGTGCAACTCTTCATATTTGGACAGCACCGCGCCAGAAGGTCGTTTGTCAAAGCTGTGGCAAGAAACCACTACTTACGCTACAGAGTTTGATTCCCAGCCAGATAAGGACGGGCTCCACGAGATTGGGTGACCCCCCCCCCCCTCCCCTCCTTGCGAGCAAAGGTCTAGAGCGTGATAAAATACCTCCTATCTCCTCCTCCTTGATGTATAATGTCTAATCTTGTCCATGCTCTTATATCCTTGACGCGTATTGTGTGTGTTTTTGCAGCCTGGCTACAGCTGGAACGCTTTTCCAGGCCAAACCGAAGGGTGTAAATGAGCATCTGACCCACAATTTCGCATTCCAACTTTAAATGTTTTGAATTAGCCTCTGCAATTGAGGACCTTTTGAACATGTCTCTGCAACTTTGATGTCTTCTATTGCTTGAATGCTGGACTACACTCGCTGATATGTATTTGTTGGCCTTTCATATATTTATTTATTTATTTATTTATTTTACTTTCATTCCTGCATGTGTCTGCAATTTATCAGGCTAAAATGGCCTGGATCCTTTTCCTCTATGCTATCCATCTGGACTTTTTTTTATTTTTTTTTTTTTATAACACCTTAAGATGCAGTCTTTCAGCAGTGCACAAATTTCCCCATGCTGAACAGTATTGCTTCCTTGAACACTCCAACTCCATTTTGAAAGACTTGTTGAGCAACTTTTTGGCGAGCTCCACTCAAGCCATTTTGCGCTGTCAAATAGCCCCAAAATGTCATAATATAATAATAATAATAATAATATCTTCAACATGAAGGTAGATGAGAGCTTGCAGACATTTTTGCTTGTCAACATGTGTTTTCTTTTTCCCCCGCTGACCACAAAGGGATTCCACTGATGTTAATGAATCCAATTTTCATATAAAGACAGCCTTTTTAGCATCAGTAGCATTTTGGACTCTGAAAAGCCGGCTTTGAAGTAGCCTCTGGTTATTTTTTCTGCTTGACAGATCAGAGCGACTTTGCGGGAATCAAAAGAGGAAGTGCCTCGCTGCCCCAGGTAAACGCTAACTCGCAACTAAGCCGGGACCTTTTGAAAGCTAATACGGCTACTACCGAGTTAGGGGCCATCTGGACAATTTGCCCTCTTGAAAGAGACTGTGGGCTTCACTTATGTCTTGTGGGACTTGGGCAGACACAGTGAGAATTAAGCCTGTTTCAACTCACTTTGGAATCGGGGCTGATTGCAAGTCCCGTTGGATGTTGTAAAATAACTCCCAGAGTTATAACTGGATTTTTATAACTGGACCGTCTATCTCGGTCGGTCTTCATTGTTTGAACATTTCAGTTGTCTTTGACTTTTAGTTGCAAGCGAGTTACTCGTATAATTGACTCGAGGAGAAGGCATTTGTTTTGAGATTGTTCGACCCAAGAGCCACACAGAGTGAGGGCCGCTAGTAAAGTTGTTGACCAAGGCTATCCGGGCATGTCTGCCCGATCCCCACTCCTTTAGCAGGAATGCAGGGTGCTGAAATTCTAATTTTTTTTGTGTGTGTCTTAAGCATCCTCCATTGCACCTGGGGAGTTCTTTTTACCCCAAGAGAACAGTAGGTATTGAGGGATGAGACATGGCCAATTTAGCTGCCAGATGAGTGAGATGGATTTTGTATTTATTTTATTTTTTCCAACCAAGGAAAATTCTTCTATTCCCACTTCAACCAAGACAAAAGAGGGCAAGGAGGACAGCGTTTCAAAGCGCTCACATTTCATTTTCCCCACTTGCCCCCTGAAGGTTTGACAACAAATACTGTGGCTTTGTACAAAATGACAGAAAACTGTTAGTCCAAAACTGATACTTAGCAAGCCTTTTCCTCATTGGAAAGGATATTGGGTGAGGGAGAGGGATTGCTAGATAGGAGGACTTGCAATGAATCAATGCTATGTTTTTGCTTAACCCCTCCACTAAGATAAGAGAAATCAAATTTGACGTACATAAAAGAAACATTTTCTCTTGAAATAGTACTGTGTATCCTTGTGTGGCCCACGTGTTACAACTTACAAGATTTGTGTAATCATATGATCAAACCAAACAATTTTTATCTTTTAGGAGCAGGATCTGCAACCAGTTTAGTATGGAACCTCAAATAGAATAACGCAATTTACTGAACTATTTGCAACAAAAGAGATGAAATACAAATAAAGGATATTGTTCCAAAACGATTCTTTTGTTCTCCGTAGATTAGCTACAGATGATTGTCAAAAAATGTATCAACTTGTCAACAACAGACCCATGACATTGAACCAGAACTGGGTGGTTTCATAAGTTTTATTATAATTTTGAGGTATACATTTTTCTAACTATTTATACAGTACTCATATGCAAATACAACAGAAAAACCAAGGAAGTAAATGTTGACTTAACCAATTCATAGAGCTGTGCGTATAGATTGCCGCAGTTAACATTGTTCATATTTTTGAGTATTTTCAAACAAGTGGTTAAGATTGAACGTGATCCTTATGGGGTTTGGTACTGGAAAGAAAGCGAATTACTTTTCAAAATGGTGGTGGACGATACTGTACAAATGTGGACTTTTGAGGACAATAATTTGCACTGCAACTCACAATGTTGTTATTTGCGATTAAAGCAGCCATCGCCTTTTATTGTTTATTAGGAAATGGCTAAAACAACGTCTAGCCACGTCTGTAAAACAAACACTGCCCAAACTAGAAACCATTTGTGTAAGCACGACTTGTGGAAATGACCGAAATCCCCTTAAAATTGAGTTCTTAAAACCAAATTGCCAACTTCCTCTTCTCTTCGGGTATGGCTTCTTGAGAATTTTTTGTTTGTGTGTCCGCTCAATATCTCTAGCAAATTTCATGTTGGGGGGGGGGGGGGGGGGTGAGTTTTTCTTTTTCCACGGAGCGCTACCATCCCATATCTGGAGGATCGTGTCCAAGATGTGTGCACAAAATTTGCTGATTAAATGTTTTCATACTTGACATTCCAAAATGACTTTTTTTTTTTTTTTGCAGTACCACGTCTCTCAATGTCAATATCCTGCAACAACTTGATCGGACCATAATTCTTAACTATTACAACAGAATCTGTCCTTTATCAGCACGCCATCTTTACCTCGGGGCTGGGTGCGCAGTGGTGATAGATTGGAGTATCTTTGCTATAACAAGTACTTCGTGTTTGCCTTTAAGCTTTGGTTCACACAGAACCAAGAGCTGATATCTGATAACCTTCTCCTATCCAATAGACGGCCAGAGCAAACTTGCCAGTAATGATCGGTATGTGTCTGGGAGACCGAAGCTGAGAGCTCCTGCTGGACATAAAAATACCGCTCCTGTGTTATTCTCAAACTGTTCTCTTCTACCACCTGATGACAAAAAACACTATACGAGTTATATTTTCATTTTTGGCTGCAGCACATATCTGAAGCTAATCAGCTGCTGACACAGAGAGGATGTAGCGCTGTAATATGCAAATATGTTTTGCATTGAGTCTGAACATGTTTGCGCCCCTAGGGAGTAATCTGACTTCAAGATCCAGTTTTGCCTCACACACCGGGATCCGCAGCTCTGTGTGGGAGTAGCGTGTTTTTTCATTATGGCATCCTTCACAATTAATAAATAACTCCCCATGATGCATTTTGTATAATAATCATCATTCACTGCTTTGTAATGCGTTCGGTAGTTTCATCACCAGGTGACGTCTTAAAACTGCTGTCCAAATGAAGAGAACTGATCAACTTGACCGCCACTTAAGGAGATTGCGGCATACCTGACTGCCTTTTCCTCCGCTCTACTTTCTACTGAAGAGGGTTTAGTGAGTGCACGTGACCAAAGTGTCATACCCGTTTAATCCTTGACCTTTCTGACTTCTCAAAGCCTGGTCAAAGGTCCTCTGACCTTCCCCTTGACTCTTGACGACACACAGTACAGTCGGGGTCAGGCTATCGGAGAGGAACAGCGTGAAATTTTAGAATACAGCCGTTTCCTATGAGGTTTTTCACGAAACGTGAATTATTATTGCAAAGCCACTTCACCGCTGATGGATTATCACTGATTGCGCTCCTTATTTGTAGTTTGAATAGGGACGAAACTGTTTACGGTAACGGCTAATACTTGACTAAAGTGCTTGTTTATGTTCTTGTATATTTGTCTACTAAAATCGAATTAAGTAGAAAAATATTTTTTATTGTGTGAAATATTTTGATTAGATTTTTGAAGCCTCTAATTAACAATTTTTTCAGTCATCTTAATCATTTTAATTACATTTTGTAAGGTCATTAGTTGTTGCTTTTACAATTTGTAAACACTGTACGTTCCAATATTTTCAGAGCATGTGACAGATTTTTGTTTTTTTCCCTTTTTAACAATATCGCAAAGATATCAGAAAACCCACACAGACAAGAGACTGGGGAGTTAAGATTCAAACCTAGGACCTCTTGACTGTGAGGCAGTCCGCTACAAAACCGTGCTGATGATCATGGGTTAAGGGTTAGGGTTAGGTAGTTGGACCACAATCCTTTCCGGGAAGGTGGTCGACCTCATTCTGCAGAATCCTGATTTCCTACCCGGAAGGCTCTAGAGATATATTTTGTATTCCCAAAGCAACCTCATCTAAGCCGCCGCCCACATTATTTATGATCTTTCTATATTCATTCAGCGCACGGTTTTGAGTCCAGCTTTAGCTCAAGTAGCGAATAAGTAATGTGTGGCGAGGGCTCCATAAAGCTTTCGGCGTGTTCTCTCCCAGTGTGTCTGCCACCGAGCTGAAAAGATGTTATTCAATCTTTGTCAGGAAATCAAATTTCCAAGTTCCGAGTACAGTTCACCGTCAGGACTGTTGACTTCATTATGAGCAACTCCACTCCTTCCCTCTCATTTATCACTTCCCTCACAACACATTTGAGGCTTTTAGTAAGTTTTTAAGTCGGTGATATTTGCTTTGATTTATGGGAACAATTTCTTCTGGAAATAGAGCTGGACGTGTGATGTGATGACGCGACCTCACACTCCAACCTTTTATCCAGCTTGGAAGCCATGAAAGTTCCTCGGTCATTCCAGTACGGATGTTCCGGGGATCCTTTGGCCATCTGGATCCGCACAAGAACAGGATATGAAGCATCAGGAACTAAGAAGGCTTCTTTTTCGGATATGAAAGCTCCGAAATGAAACTCGAGATCCTCCATCCCGCCCCACTTTTCACCTGGCCAACACAAACTGGGTTTGATGTTTTGTTTAATATATTTTTCTCCCCAGTTGCCCCTTTTTGGTTACTGCCTTCCTTCCTTTCTGTAAACATCATAGCTGTGCACTTTATCAATATGAGTCGAGCCATTCAATTTTATGTGACAGCGTGTTGCCTTAGCCGGATAGCATTCACTTGACATTCTGTGCAGTATGTGAAAATGGATCCATTTACCATACATCTGTATAAATACATTGACTCTTTAGGAGTTTAACTTTCCACCCCGTCAAAAGTGTCTGAGGGAAAGAAATGTAAAACATGCCTGGTTTTTGACGCCGCGGGAAATTTACGATCGTGCTCATCTACGGAATCAGGCATTGGCCTGACAACGTGATTTGATGACTTCATCGTGAGCGGCCTGCCGGCAGGATACTTGCCCGTGACTGCACGACGTATTTACTTGAAAATATTGCGGCATCTCGTTGTGCCTCTGTGAAACTAGCAACATCGATATGCTGTACAAGTGCTACCTTGGAAGTTGGAACACCCATTTGGAGTTTGACCACAATTTTTATGAAAAATACTCCCAAAGTTACATTTCTTGGGTTAGAACGCCCATCAAACGTGACGTCGTCATAGGATGTTAGCCGTTAGCGAGGTTCAAAAGATCTCATTTTAGCCTGTAACACGTACAGTGTTGTGTTGTTAGGGTTTGCCTTTTCCTTTTGGCTTTTTGTGTGTCTTTTTATGTAAAAACAATCGTTTGTTTGTGTTGTTTCACCAGGAGTGAATATGTAGACTGCTATCTTAGCTTCTCACGCTAGTTTGCTAGTCAAGTAGCTAAGTGCTATATGGTGGTCATTTATATAAATAAAGTAGCGCCCAAAACATTGCAACTTTTTTCATTTTTTTTATGTATGTTTACACGTTTAGTTGGTTGATTTTACAGTATGCTGGGAGTCCTCAGTTTAAGATGGATTTTCATTCCTACGGCAGCGACGTAACCTGAATTTGTATGTAAGTCACTAACCTACACTAACGCAGTCATAAACTCATAATTACAGTAAATATTTTGCCGAAAAACACTTATAGGCTATAAATAAAAAACAATGAAATGGAATAGAGGCGTTAAATGATCGAGCCTTCATACGCAGTCAAGGTCATTGGGTATGATCTGTCAATCATTTGTTTTGTACTCACGGACACACTCATCACGGGTACACACCTGCGGCCTTGCAAAAAATGAAACTTCGAACCGATACCATTTTTGTGTTACTCTGTTTCGAATAAAGTGCTTTTCTGGGGTAACAAGGTACCAGGTCAGAGCAAGATACAATTGTCCATGCCAACTTCTTCGGTTGGGAATCAATATTAATGTGTCCGTCCATTTTCTACAGCTTATCTTCAAGGCTTCTTAATTGAACTTTTTCTGCTTTAATTCAATAACTACTATTACAGTTTATTATATTGTCTCTGATGGCTTTGTTCCTGTTTTTTAAATCTCCTTGTCATCAGAATCTCCTTGTGTGATAATTTACTGTAAAGTAGTTTGCGCCACACATGCCCCCCCCCCCCCCCCCCGCGTTTTTTTTTCAGTTTTTTGTTTCCGCCTTCATCATTGCAGCTGAGCTCTTGCCCCGCGAGGGATGATAAGCCCTTACTCACAGGATATTCCGAATTCCTTGACAGATTGTTTTTGCCAGCGTCCCCTCTGTCCTCTGCAGTTTATTTGTTCAAACAAGGCCGTTTTGAAGAGAGAGAGGAAAATATGATGGCAGTAGTTTTCTTCACTTTTTTTTGTCTGGTTGTTGCTACACAGCCACTTACAGAACCACACAGAGTAGACAAAAAAGCCTCACCACCATGCATATTCATGCCCATGAATACACACAAACTCCCTCACGCTGTGAAAGCAAGCTTGGCTCTTGCAAAAAGCGTGCTGTCCTGGACTGGAGTTGTTGATTGCCAGCCAAGCAGGACGCTAACAAAGTGATACGCGGGAGGCCCAAGGTTTTTTTTTGTTTTTTTGTTTTTTTTTCTTCTTCCTATGGCAGCTGAACAGTACACACACACACAAAGGCCTTTTCATATCTCCCTTTCTTTGCCCGTCCTTTTGTCTTTTCACTTTCTCTGACTTGGCTGCCGTCGGACAGTTGATTCCATTCCTGCGTAAGAAAAGGAAATGATGTGCTTAATTGGATTATTGGGGGTTTTCTTCAAATGAGTGCTCACCCACCCACACAGCCACGCAACTCTGAATTTTCATCTGAAGCCTCTTAACAGCGTTTACCCGCCTTTGCCTTTGTACAGCACCCATAATAAATAAGCTAGTGCGCCATGTTATAAGATGAGTTTGAAATGATGCTAAACGGTTTTGGTATATTTATCATTTAAACTATTAATATCGGAACTTTTTTAGGGGGGGCGTCCATTAGTCACGGTTTTTCGTTATGTTATTATATTATTATGTGCCCCTGCGAATATTAGGTACATAGGAACTGAACTCATTTGTAAATCATCTTCCGTTTTAGAAAAGTTGCCAATTGTATTTTTTTTCTCAAATATGCCATTGTCTGACAAACGATCGGCATCACCCCTCTGTTACTGTTCTGAGGCTGTCTACGAATGTGGAAAATTGTGGCTTTGTTCTGCAAATCTGTGTCTATGCCCTTATACGGAACAGCGACAGGGCAAAAAAGGTGGAAAAATGCCAGGTTTTAAAGGCAAATTAAAAGAAGCTTCGGTTTACGACAAAGTTCTCTTCCTATGGCGGCGATAAATTCTGAATTTGTACATAAGTCAGAACACGCTGGTTTGTAACATAAATTGAAGAACGTCAATTATGGTGGTGAATGGGCTTGTATTCTTACACTATGTTGGCACGCTACCTGACCAGTATGTGGCAGCTAACTAGTTGGCAGTTAGCTAGCAAGCAGCGAGACCCTCACATAGCAGTCTGCATTGTCACCCATTACCGTCAAACAGGACAAACGGAACATTGTCCTTTCAGAAAAGGTGTGGAAAAAATCCAAACGGAAAAGGCTGAAATTACGTCTACTAAGGCTGGCTGACAGGTCACGCCGTATGACAATGGCAGTTCAAAACTCCAAAATGTTACTTTTGGTCCCATTTCTCACCCCTTCCTTATTTTGGTCAAACTCCAGATTGCACAAGAAGACGTATTCTTTTGCTGCTGTACGTTGACAGAGAACCCCCTGTACAGTCTATTCATAGTCATTGTAGTAAATGTAATCCTATCTTAAAAGATGGAAATATCTTGCATACTTGTGGTCATGGCCTACAGTTTCTTACACTGAGACATCGTAAAACAATGAAGCCGATATGTGGTTTTGGAGCAGGTGTAGCAACTTGGCTCAGGTTAAATGACCGCAAAGGTATCCTAAACTCTAGCTGGCATCGCAGGAATTTGCACCTGTTCTAAAGACCTGGTTTTTTTTTGTCTTTCTTCCCTGAGACTTTAATCAAAACCTCTCGTACAGTATCTACTTTTTTTTACTCTCAGAAAATGAATGGTGTTTCTACATTTTCATTGGATGCCACTGACACACGCCAAATGATGTTTGTCTGTGTGAGTGCTCTGTGGCCTTCGTCCTTGCGGTAAGTCTGGCGCGTTGGCAGGCGTCGCCGCTTGTCAGTGGCTTCTCTGGTCGACTGAGCGTGTCCAATCTGTGGCGGAGGCAGGTCGTCGGTTGTAATCAATCCAAGTGTCCGGTCAGGAGAGGATGTATTCATTCCAGCATACATTTATTTATTCAAGTCACTTGTAGTGATCAAAAAGACGTGGCGAGCAAAATCAGTGTAAAAGATGTTGCCAGTTGAATATTGGCCGAGGTCTTTGTGGTGCGACCTTTTGGCTCAGCCAACGCAACCATCTACTTTGCCTTCACGCTCTTTAATAGCTCGTCTGTTTCTTTGCCTTTGCATGAATGTTCTTAGATCTGGCGCTTTAAAAGGTGGCCAAAATCCTAAAATGCTATTCCATGTTAGCGCTCATTTGGCTTGGCTTCTTCGTCTTCTTTGCTGATTGCACTTAGTTTGGAAATCACGGTGGTTGTGTGGCCATCAGGACTGTTTATTAACCAGCGCTTTTTTGCTGTGATGGATAATCCTGCTACTAAGTCAACGTGTAGCAGTCTGATCTTTTCCTTGTCTTTGCCTCATTGAGCTGCCAATAGAAAAATATAAAGCCTCTGAGGAGGTAAATGACTGGCTTCTGTACCTGACTGACGCAAATCCTTATTCCACTCCGCAACGGGCTGCTGGCGGTGCGCTTTGTGGGATTATTTTGAACATTGATGTGTACTTGAGCCCTTCCTTCCCAGGAGAAGCTTTTCACCTTCTCACCCGAACGGGATTAAGCCGAGTCGGACTTCCAGAAACCCGGAATTCTGTGAAGGTGGATGGAAGACAGGCAGCAGCTGGAGGTTACAACAACAATTACCGCTCTTTCAACTGAGTCGAGAATTTGAAAATGGAAACAAACACTTGTGGCATAGATTGTTTGGCTACCCGGGAGACTGACCGGAGTCTTTGCTGCTATTTAAATTATTTTCTCAATGCATTGTTTGCTAGTGTTGATTGGTGTCCTGATATCTCATGTTGTTGTTTATCTTCCCCATCTTTCCACTCTCACTTACAGCTTGCGCTTCTCTTATCCGATGAGCACATGAAAGGCACTAGCTTGTTTTGTAAATTCTACAAAAGTGACAGGTGGAATTTGGCTCAATTGCAGTGCAAGCGCTCCCTCAATGCGTTCCTGGACGACACCTCCCCCCATCCTGATCCCCATATGTGACTTACAGTTGTCTTTCATCTTCTCGCCGGACTCGGTGAGAGTGATGTGTTTCTCACTGGCCTATGTACCACATCTCATTGGTTTACAGCATCGGTTCCCATCCATTTTAGCGTGAACCCCAAGGCGGTCGTGTATCATTTGTCAACCTGTGAATGAGCAGATCAGGGACAAGGATGGGTTTCTCATGTTATCAGTTCTCAGCTTCTCTCCTTGCCGGTTAAAAGGGCCTAATCCTGTTTTAAAGATCACTCTCTCTGGGTGGTCTGTCACAAGTGCAGAAGTGTACGAATTTTGACATTGTAGTGAACCCCCGTTTATCCCGCGGGATACGTTCCAGACCCTCCCTTGATAAGTGAAAATCTGGGTTATAGAGCAACCATAAGAAAACACTTTTAAAGTTTTTAAAACATTCTCTTTTTATTTTTTTATTTTTTTTATTTTTATTTTTTTATATAAAGTATTCTTACTCGCTCCCACAGTATTCCAAATAAGAGGCAACATTTGTTTGCTTCAAGCTGTTTACTTTTCACTCCCAGTTGAAAGTTACTGTAAAACTGAAACATAAAACCAAAGTGAATTAATCATTGTTTATTCAAACAAAATTTTCAATTCAATTCTAACATAAAATGTGAAACACCATAGCTGGGCTAATGGAAATTAGCATAAATGTTATAGTATTTATTCTGTAAAACCTCAAAGAACTTCTACAACCCAAGTCCAATGAAGTTGGGACGTTATGTTAAACAAAAATAAAAGCAAAAATACAATGATTTGCAAATCATGTTCAACCTATATTTCATTGAATACACTACAAAGACAAGATATTTAATGTTCAAACTGGTAAACTTTATTGTTTTTAGCAAATTATCATTAACTTGAAATTTTATGGCTGCAACACGTTCCAAAAAAGCTGGGACAGGTGGCAAAAAAGACTGAGAATGTTGAGGAATGCTCATCAAACACCTGTTTGGAACATCCCACAGCTGAACAGGCTAATTGGGAACAGGTGGGTGCCATGATTGGGTATAAAAGGAGCTTCCCTGAATTGCTCAGTCATTCACAAGCAAAGATGGGGCGAGGTTCACCTCTTTGTGAACAAGTGTGTGAGAAAATAGTCGAACAGTTTAAGGACAATGTTCCTCAACGTGCAATTGCAAGGAATGTAGGGATTTCATCATCTGCGGTCCATAATATCATCAAAAGGTTCAGAGAGTCTGGAGAAATCACTGCATGGAAGCGGCAAGGCCCAAAACCAACATGTGATGCCCGTGACCTTCGATCCCTCAGGTGGCACTGCATCAAAAACCGACATCGATGTGAAAAGGATATCACTACATGGGCTTAGGAACACTTCAGGAAAGCAATGTCAGTAAATACAGTTCGGCGCTACATCCCTAAGTGCAACTTGAAACTCTACTATGCAAAGCAAAAGCCATTTATCAACAACACCCAGAAACGCCGCCGGCTTCTCTGGGCCCGAGCTCATCTAAGATGGACTGATGCAAAGTAGGAAAGTGTTCTGTGGTCTGACGAGTCCACATTTCAAGTTGTTTTTGGAAATTGTGGACGTCGTGTACTCCGGGCCAAAGAGGAAAAGAACCATCCGGACTGTTATGGACGCAAAGTTCAAAAGCCAGCATCTGTGATGGTATGGGGCTGTGTTAGTGCCAATGGCGTGGGTAACTTACACATCTGTGAAGGCACCATTAGTGCTGAAAGGTACATACAGGTTTTGAAGAAACATATGCTGCAATCCAAGCAACGTCTTTTTCATGGACGCCGCTGCTTATTTCAGCAAGACAATGCCAAACCACATTCTGCACGTGTTACAACAGCGTGGCTTCTTAGTAAAAGAGTGCGGGTACTAGACTGGCCTGCCTGCAGTCCAGACCTGTCTCCCATTGAAAATGTGTGGCGCATTATGAAGCCTAAAATACGACAACGGAGAACCCGGACTGTTGAACAGCTGAAGCTGTACATCAAGCAAGAATGGGAAAGAATTCCACCTACAAAGCAAAACAATTAGTGTCCTCAGTTCCCAAACGTTTATTGAATGTTGTTAAAAGAAAAGGTGATGTAACACAGTGACCTGTCTCAGCTTTTTTGGAACGTGTTGCAGCCATAAAATTCCAAGTTAATGATTATTTGCTAAACACAATCAAATGTATGAGTTTGAACATTAAATATCTTGCCTTTGTGGTGTACTCAATTAAAGATAGTTTGAACATGATTTGCAAATCATTGTATTCTGTTTTTATTTGTTTAACGCAACGTCCCAACTTCATTGGAATTGAGGTTGTATAACGCATACGGAGCACCACCACACTAAGAGAGCAAACCACAGTATTCACAGCCATGCATGCAGATGGCAGTGAGAATGTGAGGATATGACCCCTCAGACATTTTAGTGGCCCTAATGCCCCCTACTGTCCCTACAAAGGTAGCCAAACATCTGTGGTAAAGCAGAGAAGTAATCTTCATTAGTTGGAATTCACATTGGCGCGCGCTATGTCTAATATTATGACTAACAAATGTCAGAATTTCCAATTCCGAATTAATCAGAAACCCTCCCCCGAAGCGCTGATACTCTCAACTTTGGGGTTACAAGGTTCCAACTTTTAGCACATCGTAATGTGGTACAACTCTCACTCCCCAGCCACGGTCCTCAAGAGGACCTGTTAGCGCTTTGTTTTACTAAACATAAAACAAAGTTGTATATTAAAGCAACCGCATAACCTTGCATTAGGAAATTCTGCTAGCTGAATGCTAATACACAATCCATAACGCCATAGACGGGCTTACAAATAGCACTGATGTTGCTGTGTTATAACCCAATAAGCAATGGACATTTGAACACAAATGGTATCAATACTTGTAGACATACAATATTACAATATTCACATGCTTTTTCTTTGTCCTTTGCAAAAAATGACTAATATTACTGCAGCTTACTGAGTTAATTGTGAAACTCTTCCTCATTTGTGTCTCTATTTCTGTACTGGACTGCCTCCTGGTGGCCAAAGCACTCACACCAGAATGAGCACGCCGGCTGGAACGGATTAATGGCTTTTCCATTCATTTCAATGGGGGAAGCTGATTGGTGACAAGCGTGGTCACGGAACAAATTAAACTCGTAAGTCAAGGCACTGTACTGCACAAAACCCATAAAAAAACAATCGCTTCAAAAGCTGCGATATAGCGGGGCGCGAAGGATTATCTGTGATGTAGCCGGGGAACACTGCAGTCCTCTCTCTGGATGCGGATGTTGAGAAAATCAAGCAAATGTGAGCTCTGTTTTCGACAACTGTGTGTTAAGTATTTCTGGCAGCTTGTCTCCACTGATGGTTGTTGTTATTTGGGGAAGATCTGGATGTACATTTTGGGTCCAGTAACATCCAGTTATATTCTACGCTCCTCCTGAATGAGAAAAGTGTTTGCACCTGTTGCTCATTCCCCCAGCCAAAGAGAGTATGTTCTTATTGATGCCTCATCCTCTTGTTTGTCCTGCTTTAGGAAATCTAAAAGAATGTTGCAGGTTTGTTTTTTTTCTGAACTTTTGCTGAACCCATTACATTTCGGGACAGAGCAGCTTATCTTTTTTGTATTAAATTTGGCAGATGTACACACTCGTTGGAGAGAGTGACCGAGTGGAGGCCAAAGGATAAAACCATTACATGCAAGACAAACAGACTATAGTTCCGTTAAGGATTCTGCTATTCTCATTTAGGGAAAACTGGACTTGTGAATAAAACACAGGGTATAAGTCCTTGGCTTAGATTATGTATGATTTTATTAATGTAAAAGCAGTTTAATGAACACTTAAAAGTGTCATTTGCAGGGTTGTTTTATTTAAATCAAAACTAATTAAGAGAGCGCTTATTTAAATGTGTTTTCAAGTAAAAGTAACACTAATAATTCCATTATTAACATATAGTAGCGTGGGCCAGGCATTGCCGGGTAATCATGTTTGAAATTAGAATAACAGTATATTAACAAACCTTTCTGTGGATTTTTTGTAATACAAAGCATTCTGCGATTTTAGTTTAGTCGTGTGATTTAAAAAAAAAAAAAAAATATAATAATAATAATCTCAATGAAAAAAAACACTGCATTTGATAATACTGGCTGTAAATGTGAAAGCCTTCCATTACTCTTTTCAAAACTCTTGCAGTTCAGTAAGATTACTGGGATGTCTGGTATGAATAGCTCTCTTAAGGTCATGCCATAGTATTGCAATCAGGGTGAGGTCAGGACTTTATACCTGTATATAAACTTGTACAAAGCTGGAAAAGGTTCCAAAAGTATCTCTAAAAGTCTTGATATTAATCAGTCCACGGTTAGACAAATTTGTCTATAAATGGAGAAAGTTCAGCACTGTTGCCTCTCTTCCAATGAGTGTAGAATGCTCAATGAGGTAAAAAAGAACCCTAGAATGTCAGCTGAAGATGAAAGAAATCCTTGGCACATGCCAACATCTCTGTTGCCAAATCTACTACGTGTAAAACAGTAAAAAAAAAAATGGGCTTCAAGGGAGAACACCAAGGTGTTGCTGTCCAAAAAAAAAAAAAAACTGCTGCGTTTGAAATTTGCTAAAGAGCAGTTGGACGTTCCAAAGCACTACTGCCAAAATATTCTGTGCACAGGTAAAACCAAAGTTGAATTATTTGGGAGGACCACACAATGCCTTGTGCGGAGGAAAAACGCCACAGCACACCAACAACAAAACCTTATCCCAACTGTGAAGCACGGTGGATGGAGCGTCATGGTGTCTAGTGTTGGCAAGCTCACATAAACACAGTGACAGGGAATGTCAATACAAACTGCGACAAACACGTGTCACTTTCTTAACAGACCTGTAAATCCTATCACCATTACCTGCCGATTGATCTCAGCTCCTTGTTAATGACCTCATTATAGGCTAGCGTATTCGCTTTTTTGTCTGTTAGCCGCTCTACAGTGGAAGTGTGCGCCTTGTTGATGTTGATTGTAGTGACTAGACACCAATTTTTTAAGTGTAAAGTGCTGTGATGTTTGATTCCGTGTTCACCGAATACCCAAATTGCTTTCGGGATCCAAAAGGTATCTACGCAAGTCTGACAAGCGGCGACTCATTCAAGTCCCTGCTCAGCCCCCCCCCAAAAAATCAGGAAACTGAATGAAAAACAGTATAACGCTATACTGTATCTCCACAGTTCATACTACATTGTTCTCAATCTTTGCACATTTTCAGTAATTATCTTCAAACATGTCTAATGTATGTAGAAACCTCACTGAATGTATTTTATTTTAAAATCAACCCCATTTTGGGTTGCCTTTATAGGTACTGTTTTGACACATGGTGCAATAATATGCAAGGCACAGCGGGACATATTTTCCTTGTTTTCACTCAGTCTTATTTCCTTGACGCCGGTGGCCCCGCTCTGCCTACTGTATTCATGTCTCCCGTCTGTCTTGCCTTTCCTGTCTTTTACACTTGTTCCATTCATGATTAACTGTGCGTGTCCACTCCTGGTCTCCCGCTGCATCCCACTTTGTGCCTATACCTCAGCTGTGTTTGGCTGGCACAAAGTCGACATGACACCGATGAAGCCCACGACATTGTCAGGGGTTCTGGGTACCAACACGACTTCTTTACGTTGAGTAAAACCCATCTTTTAAGCCTCTTTTAGTCAGCGATCCCGCAAAACAGCCACATCAGAGCCGTAATAGCAGATCTGGAATTCCTCATCGTGTAACCAGGAACCACAGGTGGTACATGCTGTCCCACAACAGGAGCGTCATATGTTAAACTTCACACCTCAGTCTCGCCTTTCTGCTATTCTAATTCACCCTCATCCATCTGGACTGTGATGCTACCTCAGAAGCCAAGAAATTTGTGGGTTGACTTCAAACCTCAATGGTGTATTGGTGCCCACAGCAACATAGAGAAAAATGAAAACGGCCAGTTATTGCTTTCAACAAAGCAGAGCGGGAGAAGTGAGTGTTAGGTGTTAAACTTCACACAAGGAGTTGAACCGATTAATCGACAAGTCGACTTTACTACTCCACATCGACGTTTAAAACTTGAAGTCGACTAATTGCTGATCACGTGATTTTGGGACATTGTCTTCTAATTGACAAATTTACAGAGGGCTCTCGAGTCTCGACTCACCTGTCCTCTGCCGTTGCCGGACTATTACTTTCTGTGGAGCAGCGAAACGTCCGGTCAACAGGGCAACACAGCTACAAGGGTCAGAGAGTTTGAAATTAAACTGTTTGTGGAGGAGAATAGCAGTTAGCTTCGCTAGCTTCCACTATTCTGATTGCCGCTAGTCTTCAAATATTCATACCAGCAGGACTGGAGGTGAGGAACAAGGCCAGCGGTGCTAAGTGCAGCTACATCTTCAACGCCAAAATGTTATGTCCAATAATGCACAGACAAAAACTGTCATTAACGAGAACTTTATTCATATCACAACACGCACCAACCAAGATCACGACACTTGTTTCGCTTTACGACACTGTCGCTACCATGCTCACTAGCAAAATATGCAAGTCTATCCTCAAATATACGAAATATGTCTTTACTTGAAACTGGACCGTGGTGCAAAAAAAGGTTGGGGATTGCTGTATCGGTGCTGACAAAATATCCACAATGTCATCGATTAATCGACTTTGACTCGACTTGACTTGGACTAGTCGAGTACAAAAAATCTTTCGTCGTTCAACCCCAACTTCACACCTTGGTCCTGGCATTGCAGAATACCCTTACACGGACTGTGTCCAGCCACTGTCCAGGCTTACTGTACTTCAGTAGCCGGCAAACGTTCGGGTTGACTTCGACCCCCCCCCCCCCATTTGGTGTGTTTGCTTTTTTATACATAGCGGAAAGGCTGCGTGATAAAATTTGCCTTATGACAACGTTGGTGTAAACCATTAGTTTTCCATTCCAGAAGCTGCTTGCCACCCCCCATCTTAAAATGCCGCCGTCTAACCCGAAGCAGACGCCGTTCCGCCGCTATGACGCTCCCATTGATGTCATTGAATCCAAGAGAATAGGCCTAGTGAAGCGAGTACTACCCCCCCGACCGCAGACACCGGCCTCTCTCTGCACCTGCAGGCCTGGCGGAGGTCATCCACTTGATGGTAGCGTTGGTCAACCCAATCGGAACTGATTACTCTGCTTCCAATCAAGCACTCAATCATAACTTGAGTCCATTTTTTACTCAGCCATTCTTACAGTGTAAAGGAATGTTTAAGCCCGATAGCCAGTCCCTATGCCTATCCTTTTCTGGTATTTTTGTGGGTCTGGTCACCGTTTCTGTCCTCGTGGATTTATGATGTTTACAGATGTGCTCAGCTTCTGGAAAAACAGTCCAGATCTCCCCAGCCCTCCAGCGGGGGCAGCCATCTTTAATCCAGTAAAGAGTGTAGGGATTTGGCGGCCTCCCCGGCCCCCGCCTGAAGGCGCTTTGGAAACCTCTCGGCCGTGAGAATGGGACGGTGGGGGGTTGGAGGTGTGGGCAGGGGATGTGTGGAGCCCATGCAGGGGGGAAGGGTGGGGGTGGCCGGCCCCCCTCCATCCTCTTTTGTGAATTTACTTAATCTAATTTGAGTGCCCCACAACACCACGTCTCCCAGTCTCTTCCTTGCCCGTTGCACCCCACCGCCGCCGCCCCCTCCCCAAATTTCAAACATCAGAACAAGCTGGACTAACTTTCACGCATTAGTGGCGAAAATGGGATTTGTTTGGTTTAATCCAATATCCTCATAGGAGTCACAGTAGTAAGTGGAAGCACCACCTGAAAAAGTGACGCTAAAAAACGAAGCCGATACAATCATCAAGCGTATAAATGGGTTTTATATAGTCGGAGATTCCCCCCCCCCTGCCCCCCAAATTGGGCGCATCCTCTAGGGGGTGCACGAGATGTAATAGCGGCACGGTTATAATAATTACACACGTTTATATTTTTTTCCCCACCCACAAGATAAAGTATGTGCATGTTGAATTCATTCATTCACCATTAAATAAATAAAAATGCCAATAATATACAATTTAGAAGGTAATGAAATTTATAAATTGCGCATTAGATAAATGAACCCGTGCATGGATTAAATTAATACTCAATTTATTCAATAGTTTCACTATAGGTAAAAATGGAATCGATTAAAGGTCAGTTTAATCAAAGCAACTAAATGGTGAAACTATGTATTAAATAAATTCAATCTAATATGAGATTATATATTGAAATTTAGTTAATTAAAGGATTTGATTATTTCACATTTAAATAAAGTAATGATTTACTTTATATTTAAAATAATTAACTATGTAATTATATTTTTAATTCCCATTTTGTCATGTGTTTCAATCATGTGGATTAGCTGTGGAAAAAATATATATGTAATTAAATAGGTTCAACATACAGTAATTATTAGGTTGTAATTCCAAATTCTATTCATTAGGAAAATTAAATGTTCACATTTAATTTGATGCATTATTTAATTATTTCACAGTGAAATTAATTGATCCATTTTATTTAATTGGCACTTTGTGACGTTTTTATCATGTTTATTAGCTATGAACAGGCTATTTATTTATCTATTGCAGTATTATTCAATTGGTCCAATATCAGTATTAAATTATACATTACTTCTAAATTGAATTAATTGGAACAATTTCAATGAGACATCTTGATTAATTCCTAATTTAATTATTTCAAATTTCAATTAGTTCATAATTTAATTATCTATTGAATAGTTTTTTTCCCCCCCCCCATGTGTATTGATCATGTATATTGGTTATCAACAGGCTTTGGATGTTAATGGGGGTGCTTGCCTTAAAAGGGACGCTTTAAAGCGACGTGTCAACGTGTTGGAGGTCATTTGTATTTCACAAAGGCCTTGTAATGCTGCCCATGGGATGCAAATGGTGCGCTGCTAACAAGTCGCCCCTCCCTCATCCCTGCCACCCTTTTGCCGTTTCACACCTCTGATTAACTCACCGTGATGCCGTCCGATATCGAGCGGGTATTAACTTATTAGGGCCGCCGCCTTTGAAGTCGCTCCCGGGCATCATCGGGGTCTCGTAATCCCTTTTTAATGGCTCTGTGAGTGGTTCAACAAAATCATTAATTTGACAGCCTTTCCCACCTAAAGCACTTTCTTTTGTGCATGAATGAGTGGGAAATTGGCTGATTGATTTCGGAAACTAGTCATTGTTAACCAGCGGTGAGTTCTCTGCTGGCCTAAACCCTATCAGAAGCACTGACCTACATTTGCAACCCAAATTCTAATATGAGTTCCATGAAATTGTATACATTTATTCACAACAGTCTATTCTCTTCATTTAGGAGCATTTCTCTTGGCTGCAGTGCTTCTAGTACGTGTTTGTGGACGTTCGATTTTTTTTTTGTCCAATCAGATTTCAGCCATCATATGTCGCCATGTCACTCTAATCTGCCCATGGCCTTCGAAATCGGTAGTGCTGGCCAATGTACCCTAAAGTCCCTGTAAAGTGAAAATGAATTTGAGAAACCACAGAAAAGAGTTTAGTTAACAACCCTGCCAAATTTGAAAGATCAAAAAACTCCACAACTTCATAAAATGAAGCTTCAGTTTGTGAAAAATCTATTTGTTGTCTCCGCTCTCAAATGCATTATACATTTTATATATATATATATTATATATATATATATATTATATATATATAAATATATATATATATAATATATATATATATATATATATATATATATATATGCATGTCCATTGAATGGATGTTATTTCGCCTATAGCATCTTTTATTTTGCCCTTCACATGTAGCCCGCCAGTTAGCTCGTAAGCTAACCCGAGCGCCTCTTGGCAAGCCTGACCTCCTTGCTTTGGAATTAAAACAAAGACACCGAGCTGTTTGATCAATTGTGGCATCAAGGGAAGATGCATTTTCAGGGCGTAGACACAGCTAGCTAGCTAACTGCACGCTGTAGTGGTGGAAATGGGCCTACATATAGTAATATTGACTAAGTAACAGAACTGAAATGGTGAAAAACAGTTTAACGCTATATCTGCACAATCCTGTACGATACACAGTATCGCTCAGTCTTTGGATCGACTTGCTCTCAGTCATACTTCAAAATCCATTTTCAAGTCTGACTTTTATGAAAACACGAGACATTGTGAGGTTTCTTTTTTTATATATATAGTATTGATAGTTTCTGTAGTTGAAATGTGATAGTGGTAGCATTAAGAGGTGGATTAAGTTGGGTAACTGAAGGCCCAAGTACCGAATGCACGGCCCGCCACTGTTGTCAACGCTCCACGCCGACTAGATGCGTTATCAATCCGCTTCCTCTTTCCTCTTCTTCCTCCAGCTTTGTAATGTTAGTGTCTCCCCCCCCCCCCACCCCACCCTCCACCCCTCCTTCTTTAACTGGAGGCAATAAGGTGGTGAGGGCAAGGAATGCGGCCATGGAACTGTAAGGATTTATCGCACGGAGGCGTGAGGGCGGCCGCTGCGCTGCAGCTTCACTGTCTGCAGATCTAACAGTTTAGTGCCAGCAGCATTCCCACCGTGGGGGCAATGCGTTGTTTTACGGCTTTGCAGTTTGATTAGGCAAGACTGCAAACTAAGGGGGCTGTTGACGCTGGATTTTTTTTTTTATTATTTTATTATTTTTTTTTTTTAACTTTTCCCCCCCAACTGATTTCACACCAACCATTGTTTCGAGGCCTAACATGTATGTACTTTTAATAAATACACACAGAACCCCACAACATTCCACAGTTTGCGACGTTATTCCCCAATCAATGCATCATCATCTTTGAATGTTGTCTTTGAAAATGTAGAGCGTAATCATTTTTGATAGGATTGTTGTTTACTAACGCACCAGCTTTTGGATAGTGATGATGTTTTTGATAGCGTGGTGGTTTCTGAAACCAGTTGCGTCTGCGTTTGTGATAGCGTTGTTGTTTTTAAAACCAATTGCATTGATGTTTTTGATCGCAGCCGTTTTTGAAAGCGCTAGCGTTGTCCTTTAATAATAATAAGAATAATATTAATAATAATAATAATATAAGAATAATAATACTAATAATGTTATCATTGGCATCTACACTAAAGATTGTCTATGTGTCATCTGTTTGTGAATCCTTTCAAAAAGTCAGCTTTTGGTTTTTATGTAAGCGTACTATTTTCTTTCTTAAAAAATCTTAAATGTGATTTTCCCAAATGAAGGCCTTAGTTGTGATAAAAAAATGACAATCAATAAATCTGCCGTTCAAAAGTTTTAAAACTGTCACAATTTGTCGAACCGTACAGTAAATGAAAAAGGCATACATATTAAGTATGAAATATATAGTACATTGTGGTTCTTGTGGTCACATTTATCGAACGCCAGGGCTAAAATTTAGTCAAAGGGGCCTTAAAATATCTTAAATCAGTCTCCCTCAAACAATATCATTATTTAATGTTTGTCGCAATATTTATGAACTATATGCCACCATTCATCTCCATCTTCTTCCTCTACTTTAGCTTCTGACACGCAACACACACACACACACACGTTTTACTCTCCCCTCCCATTTAGTCTCTTTCCACTCGTCTCACTCTCCCTCTCAGGTTACCAGTACCAGCAGGGCTTTTCTTGCTTCCCAAATTGTGTGTGTGTGTGTTCTTGTCCTTGTCCCTGCCTCCTGGTTCGCGAGGAGCCACCCAGCAGCCGGCCTGTGATTGGGCCACCCGAGCACGGGTGGGAGGTGGCGGGGCGGGATGGGGGCTCTCTCGCCACGGCAGCGGGTGTGCTGACTGCTCCGGGACGTGTTTCAACAGATGGTCGAGGTTGGAGGGTGTCATCACATCGGAGAGGGGATTAGAGGAGAGAGGTTGTCTTCCAGGAGCTGTGTGGTCCTCCCTATTCCTGCCTCCTCACCGCCATCAAGTCCTCTATGAGCGCAGGGAACACTCGCAGGATTCCTTTTGCTGCGCGCTGCCCTGTCAGGTACGTTTCCAAACATTCCCCTTCGTTAAAGTCTGGACGTCAGGAGTTGAGATTCATAGCGGTGCTGTGTTAGGACTTCAGTTTCCACCCCTTCCAAGTCCAGCTGACAGGAATTCCCTCTGTCGCAAATTCCTACGTCTCAAGGGATTAGTAGGCAGCACATTCCATTAATGTCATTCCCCCCCCCCCCCCCCCAATTGCCTGAAAGTAGCTCAGGGTATTTGGAGACTCTTGTGTGACAATGTTGTAGACTGTCTGCGCAGTAAGTATCCTAAATTTCCCTATCATGTCTTGGTTTCGGAACATTTTTGGCAGGTCCCGAAATAGGAAAATGAAAAATGTCCACGTTCCATTAACTCCCTTTCATAAATCTAATTCCGAGTGCACCTCTGGCACACCGGCTTTTTGGCCAGAAGAGGACACGCTCATCATCGCAATAACTTGGAGGGACCTGTAGAGACTCTGAATGTGTTTCCTTGCTTCTTCATTTTATCGGATGCTGGACTTTCTCCCGGGATTGATAAAATGTCTTTCTGTGTGTCTTCTGAAAATTTTACCTTGGGGGTACGTGGTGGCAAGGGGGATACTGGCACCTCACTTTGACGCTGTGTGTAACTTTAACTCAAGCGAGAAGGGAAGCGGGAATAAGATGTATAGTATTTATATCCCGCGACAGGGGCTGTGTGCGCGTGAGAGATTGCGCAGCTGTAAAAAGGCGCATGGGACGCCGTGCGGGTGAAAGCCGCTGTTGTGCAAGCCGGTGTTGACCCTGGTAAACCAGCCGTTAGCTGCGCTTCCTGCCTGCTACTTGAAGTACTTAATCCCCGGTAGGCTGTGATCATTTGCGGCTTTTAAGACTGAAAAATGTGGCTGAACGATCTGATCTGAGTATGAAAACCGTGAGACATTTGGGTTGTGTTCTCTGTTACTTCGGCTTGCCGTTCTCTCTGGCATGTAATCGTCGGCTCGAAAGTTGCCCAGTAAAAAAAAAAAAAAAAAACAGCGTGACGAAACTCAAATATTCCAATCTACAAGGCAGTTTGCTGGGTTACATACCTTCATTATTCTATATTATGATATCACGACCAGCTGTCACGTCATGAAAAGCTTGTCAAATGTACTTATGTGTTTACACGTCAACCAAAGTGAACTGAACCGCTTCAGAGTTCAAATGCAAAGTGAGACTGCTTGAAAAAGGTTGTCTTCATCCACTAAATGGACACAGTTAGTTTAAAACCAAACCTGACAAGTGTAAACAGTCTGTAAGTGGTCTCGGTCCACTTATGTTCTGCGCGTCATGGTTCAGTTGAAAGTGTTCACACTTGGGCAAACGGACATACTGTAGATTGCTTCAAGCGAACCAATTGTGAAAAGTGTGAACACAGCCTAGAATCGATCTCACTCGGAATCATTTCTTAGGTGGGCATCAGGTTTTTGGATGGTGGCATTCACACTTGACCAAACAAGCAAAGTTTATTTGAACCAAACCTGACAAGTGTGAACACACCTGGAAGCGGTGTCGGTCCACTTTTATGGTGGGCAACAGGTTTCGGTTGACCGCATTCACATTTGACCAAATGGATGACGTTCGTTTGAACCAAATCCAACATGAACGCAACCTGGAATTGGTCTCAGTCCGCTTTTGTTCGGTGTGCATCATTGATTGCGTCCACACTCTAAAAAATAGACGGAGCTCCTTCGAACCAAACCCTACCTGACAAGTGTGAACACAGCAAAGCAGTTTCAGTCTACATGTGCGCTGCCCACCAGGTTTCGCATGATAGCATTCACACTAGTCTAAAATGAATCAAACTAACAGAGCAATGGCACCAGTTTTAACCGAACCAAATGTGACAAGTGTGAACACAGCTTGTAAGTGGTTTGACTCCACTTGTGTGGCGCACACCGAGTTGCAGGTGATAGCATTCACAATGAAACATACCATGCTACCAGAGCAAACATTTTGTGAACACAGACCTCAATACGAGCCCAACTTGCTGCTTCCATCTTCCGAAATCTGAGGATTTTGTGTTTCACTGTTGGGCAGGCACTTTAGATGACGCTCCGTGTTGTGTTTAGACTGCAAGAGCAACCCTTTAAAACTGTTTAGCGTCAGCGTGCTACAAACAACAGTGTGCTACGTAAGCGGCAGCTGCTGCAAATAATTAGGACTTTGGTAGGGGGTTCGACTCTGGCCAAGACAAACATTAGTCCAGTAGCAACTCTGTCATCTTCTCAGTCGTTTTTTTTTTTTTTTTTTTTTTTTTTTTCAGACTGTAATTCCCGTCACTGAGCTTATCTAATTACTAATTGGTGGGACAAATTTTTGCGGCTTGTTTTGGAACGGTAGCAGTGCGCTATGTGTCGTATCTGGAGATCTGCAAACGCTCCATTTTCTTAAGAAGTTTTTGTTGCAAGGGGGGAAAAGGCAACAGCACATCACGCTGATCTTTTAAGAGTGCCCTCTGCTGGAGACCTGACAGTTAAACTAGTTTACATTCTCCTATGACAGGTGGCCAAACAATGACTCTTGATTGATTGATTAAAGTGACAGGAGATTATTTACCATTGATTGAAAACAACATTAATGTAATCAACATGCAGAAAAGGGTGCTTTGGTGTCATACGTTCTCACGTACCTTTAAAAACATGTTGATTAATAATGATATCAGCTTGAATTACCATGTTATTTAAAAAATAAATAAATACATTTCAATTTAAACTTAAGTGATTAGCCCTTGACAAGCAGTTTCAGACTTTACATGTTGTTATTTCTATATATTTTTAGAAGGTATCTCCAGGGGTAACACGCTATGCAGCATTGATCTATTTTGGAGCTCTCACAATGCACCCCCCCAACAAGTGTTTGTTCAGCCTCTCATTTGAGCAGCGAAGGTCAGGACAAGCAAGCATTCAACTCGTCGCCGTCACTGGAAGGAATTCTGACGCGTTGTTTAGTTAGCTAATTTAGCTTCTTCCTTTTACTCTATGACTCGCATCTGATGAAGGCGGGCTAGCAGAGCCATCAAAAATAAGATGGTAGCCCCTTCTAAACTGCCTGTACCTGGAAATGTTTAATAAAGTACCAGCTTTAAAATACAAAATATTTTTTGTTTTGGCCACTCGTTAAAGCGACAATGCTGTTTTTGTGTGTAACAAATGCGTGGAAACGTCGTGTGAAGGCAGTGAATGAGTTCAATAAGTGATGCCTGTGTGCCATATAAAGGGCTGCAACAATCGCTTTCAACGCAAAGGGTCTGGAGAAGCTCGGGTGACGTACCCCTGTTGCGGCGCTCCGTTATTCCACAGGTGTCAAACTCAAGGTCCGGGGGCCAGATCCGGCCCGCCATATCATTTCATGAGTTCCGCTTCAATCATGTGCGTGTACTTCATGTTCTTGTGGACCAAAATTTCAAATTCTCTTCACTTTTAATAACATTGAGAAATGGCAAGCATTAAAAAAAAAAAGAAAGAAAGTTAGGAGTTTGACATCCCCAGCTATTGGTGGGATGTGTGAAAGGGGCTAATGAGTGGAAACGGAGGTTCAATCTGAGACACGAGCTCCAACGTAATCTTCCCGAGACACGGCCGTGAATAAAGGAAACATAGGAAACCATGTACACACACACGCACCCTATGTGCAAGCCTTACCCCTCCTCCGTCCTGCGCCCCCCCAGAGGGCCGCACTGTCCCTGCTTTGTCATCCCCCCTTGTCTAATAATCCCCTCCCCGGGGAGAAGCAATCTGTTTTAGATGGCAAAGAGAAAGGGCCCTGTCTGTATCGCGTACAATTAAGCGAGCCTGTCGGAATTCTTACTTTTTTTTTTTTTAGAGGGCGAAGTGCCGCCACTGGGGGGGGGACAAGGGGTGCTCCTTTCATCCGCTGCCTTTCCAGAAAGGAGATAATGGGGTGGGAGGGTCGAAGTGAAGGGACTGGATGGAGAAAGGGGTTGGTGGGGGGTGCAAATGAATGAATTCCTCACCCCTGCAGCCCCGCTCCAGCACTTCCACTAATAGAAGCTAGCGTTTGTTTCAGCTCCCCTGCTTCTTTTCTCTGCTTCGCCCCTGGAGCCAGTGAACCCATTCAGCCTCTGCCAGCGCTCCCCTCCTCTACCCATGCATGTGTGTGTGTACCAACTTGGCCATGTGCCGCCGCTGCTGCTAGCCTCCGGTCGCGTTGGCGCTCAACCGCCGTGTGCGTGGATGCAGGATTCCTCGGACCGACGGCGTCACGTGACCAGCGTTACCTGCTTTTCCGAGGCCAGTTCAGCCGAGTTTGTCTGCAACCTGCAGAGCTTTTTGGGATGATCTGCATTCTATCGGCTTGCCAAGGAATGGAAGCCTTTGGAAGGGTGAGCTTCTTTAATGAGTGTTTTAGTTCATAAATTGATTGGTTTTTCCTGCGTTGATATTCCAAATCTCCATTTTCACATACTACATGAAAGTTGGTTGGCATTTTTTATCATCAGTAGACACACACAAAAAGTCTCAAGAACCCATGTCAGAAATGATTGTATGTTTATTTCAAACATGCAGTACAAAAAATAGAAGCGTATTGGTGCAACATCAGGAAAAAAAAGTTCAGTATCACGTTGTCGCGTGATTAATTTTACATTTTAACATGATAAATGTCATGTTTTAACATGCTAAACTTCACATTGCAACGTAATAAGTTTCACTTTTTCCCGCCAGTCTGAAACTGAGTAGGAAGAAGTAGACACAACGCCCATTTTTGGGCATTTCCAGGGGTGCTTCAAAAAATAAGCTGCACTGCTGCCCTGAGATACGAGTTTAATTCATTGCGTGACCATACTCGTAACTAAAAAACATTTTAAAAACACTTGCATCTCAAATCATCTTTCCCTACTGAAATGTCATTAATTATTATTGTCCTACAGCACGGCAGTAAAGCTTTGATATCAAAGTCCTTCCTATGCTGCATACTGGCATTGAGCCTCTGTCTGGCCCTCCTTTTGACCATTTGATACTTTCCAGCGCACTGAGATCTGCGTTTTATTTGTCGGTGGTGATAAAGTCAATTAAAATACAAATGAGGTTACGGCATGCTTTGGAAAGCCACACATTCGGCCAGAGGCAATGGAAATGTGAGCCTCCCCCCCTATACAAATTACAGGTTTACATGTCTGTCTCTGTTTAACGGAGTCTTACTCCGACACACACCGCATATGATACCCCCCCACCACCCATACCCACTCACACGTGAATGCCCACGGCGGAATGTTGAACTGGCACAGGTGCAATCAGATGAATCTGCTTTTTACGAGCGGTGTCACGTTGGTGCGCGAAACCTTTTTGCTGTTTACGGCGTCCAAGGTCACGTTGGCTGCCTCTCGCGTTTGACGACACTTTTACACAAGAATACGCCCGCACATGCTCCGTCCGCATTGTCGGGAGGGGGAGGCGGTTTGAGTTTCACGCACGAGCTGCCAGGAAACCGCCCTCACGCTACGGAATCGACCGTTTTATTGAGAGCAGTCGGAGATAAGAAAATATTGAACTCGCATTAGTTTTGTAGACTCCTCCGAGGGTGAATTCATTTGCCGGCAATGGCCCGAAGGAGCAGGAATTTTATCTTGACAGTGTTATTATAGCCCTAAATCATCCTCCGCGACTTGACATTTACTGAAATACTGTGATTATGATAAGAATTTATTGGTGACTTGAGGGGGGAAATTTAGCTATTAGTGGAGATAAGGTATTTTTCAACCACCCTCATGTTAAAAGCGAGTCCACAGCACGTAAGTAAAGGGTGCTTTAAAATACAAGTTTAATTTTTTTTCCCTGGACGCAGACAAGCACATTTAGTAGATTTGACGTTCCGAGTGACACCCAACTCGTCCTGTTGAGACCGACATTCTTGAAAAGCTATTTAACTTTCCGCGTCACGCACCAAAGTGGATTAGAGCCCCGCTTCTCTCGCCCAAATGAAAAGCCCATTGAACGCGCTGAGAATGTCCATGAATTCATAGAAACGCGAGTCCATTGCCGTATTCTCGACAATTACCTCAGTGGAAAGCCGTTTAAAGCAATTAGCCGTCCCTTTCTCTTGTGGTTGGAGGGGGAATCATTTACTGTATATCGAGAAATATGTGACATGTCAGTAAAAAGACAAGGAAGCCACCTGTGAGAACTCACTCTCGTTTTCTTGACTCTCTCCAGAGCTCCTGCGGCCTGATGGAGTGTTTCTAATGGGGGAAGAGAGTGCGGCTTTTGGCCAAAGTGGCTGGAGAATTACAAACGTGTTGTATTTTAGCCATCGGAGGCTCACTAATGGTTTCCATCTACAACTACCGAGCAGGCCTAACAAGAAATTGCTCGCTTTAAGGCTTGTACAGTACACTCACGCTTGACAAATGAAAAGGGAAAAAGCAACATAGTCTTGATAAGATGATGGGGCCGCCGTAGTGCAACTTGGCATCGGGCTGTCCAACTTGTCAGTCCAATTGATTCTCAATTGGCCATTTAGTGAGCCGTCGTTTCTGCACGGAAGCCACTCTCTGCTCGTAGATATTTTCTTTTTCCACTTTGTAAAAATGGAAGCCGACTTGGAAAGCAGCAAGAAAAGTTGATTTTATAATGGTCGATATACCGAGTGTACTGAGGCCCTAGTTTGTTAAAATAAAGGATAATATTTTTTTTTTTTTACATCATTTCATAGTCTAATTCTCTCTCAAATTTAATTTAATGTTGCACAAAAAGTAAAATTCATTTCTTTTGTTTCCGGATGAAGAATGACATTGACTCGCAATGAAAAATTTTTGTGTGTTAAAATAGTATGGATTTCAGAAAATTAAATGAAAATATAAATTATGACATGGCACGATAGAATCAGAGGAAGGCAAAAAGGAATTTATTGAACATTTGGGACATTTTGTACAATCAGTTGTAAAAGCTATCCTTTTGAATATGTTGTTGGAAATTTGACAAGTAAATCTTTTATTTTTCAACATGGAAACTATTAAATTTCATTGGCTAAGGACGTAGTTACTCAGAGATTTATATTTCAAATTGTCAATTTTTTTTGGGAACACCCCATAATACCGACGTGGGCCACATTTAATTATTAAAACAGACAGATGTGTCAGCTCATTCATAAATGATGGGGGAAAAAAATGTAACTTAAAATATGTATGTAATAATATTTTTTTTTATTTCGAATTAATTAAAACATTTTTAATAAAACAAATTAATAAAAACAAATGCACATGTAAAAAAAAATTTGAATTTTACTATATTTTTTTAAATTTACAATAAATGTTTTCATTTAATGTAAATGCTCGGTGGTCTGTAAGTGGCTCCTTGGCCACACTTTGCCCACCCTTGCTCGATAGTCTAAAGAAGGCAGCTTGCTGCTATGACCTTGGCTACATGTGCTTGAAAAACATGCCCCTCTTAAATACTTCAAAACCCGGCGGACCACCCTGCGATTTGGAAACCTCATTCCCCTTTTTTGGAAGTCTTCTTGGATCAGGATTCATTTAATTACACACGAATGATGGCGATTGGGAGGGTATGGCCTGGCAACCTTAGCGATACAAAAGGTCTCTTACCCAGTTGGGAATAAAAATGTGGAGTTCCTAGTCCGATAGCCAAGTCAAGGTTGACGTTTCGCTAAGGCGAGGCCATTTTCCTTCAACCCTTGATGAAAATCCCACCCTCGACTTGTCAGAGTGAAAGAAAGTAGTTTTTAAATGCAACCGATAACCTTCGTTGGACTTGGAGCAATTTGTGTACTTTTGGCAGAGGTGGCAAAGGTACTCACACGCTGTACTTAAGGAGAAGTACAAATACTTGTGTAGAAAAGACTCTGGTAAAAGTAGAAGTACTGATTTAACTCCTTTACTTACAAACGTTTGTACATAGAAGTAAAAAGTGCAGACTCTCAAATGTACTTAAGTAGAAACGCAAAAAGTGGTCAATCAAATCATCAGATTTAAGGGTCTGAAAACAGACGGGTTTGAGCCTTATCGCAGTGTAGACCTGCAGCCAACGCAAGGACACAGCTCCCCTTCAAGGTGCCCAGCGCCTCTAATGGGGAGGCCTGAGCGAGCGTATAGTATAGGACGTTAACCTTGGCCTGGCGTTGGCAACGGACCCCGACACAGGCGCTCCTCAGTGTAAAAAGGCCCTCCCTCGTCAGGCCTCGTGGCAGCCGACCAGCCAAATTCCCTGGGATTACAGAAATATTTGGACAAGCCTCAATGTTAACATAAGGCCTTCCCATAATCATTTTCCCCCTCTGAGAGCGAGAGGGCGAAATCAGAATGCGCTGCAGTATGTCCCGGTGTTTTGTGTGGGAGATGGCCGGACTGGAATAAGATTTTCGGGATTTTAGGTGCACTGAAATGGCCATTGTTCTCGGTCGCCAGTTGACGGATTTATTTCACAGCGGCGTGGCATCTGGTTTGGGTTTTGACTCGCATCTTGTTGTGGGAACGTGAACCTCCTCACCTCTCCCGCCCTCTTCATGTTAACGTGAACAAGATCCAGCCTTTTGGCCAGACTCGGTGGATACTTAAAGAGGGATGGAGGGGGTGATACCTGGATCAATTTTCCACTGTGTGCCGGAGCAAAAGCATCGGCTTATTTGTCTCCTCAGTGGGTCTGCTGTTTTTCAGTGACAGCTGATAAATGTTCGGACCGAACAGAACCCAAGCCAGATGCAACCTCTTGGCCATTGTTGAAATGAATATGAGAACCAATCACAACCAGACTCTGACATGACTTTTGTTACCTTCGTTACTCGCCCCCGTTGCACACATTTCTTTCCCCTTCCCTCAGTCTGTCCTTTGTAACGCCCAGTGTATGTGTGTGTGTGGTGGGTGTGTGGGTAGCCTCAGGTTGCTGAGGTTGGGTTAAAAAAGTCACCATCAAAGCCATATTACCAATTGGGTCAGGGAACGGTCAGAGTGCAGCTCAGTGTGTGGTTTGAGGCCCCCAAAAACCAGAGGGCATGGACTGCCAAGCCGGTCAAACAGCGCCGCTGTCCCGGTTGGTTACACAAGCAAGCTACTCTATTATGTTCAGCCAACAAAGAGCAACGCTGTCGTACTCAATAACTGCGAGGAAAGCTGCTTGCGCCATTACGGATAAGTGAATGAGTTGCACAAAAATGTGTTGTGAAAGGTAAGATAAGTAGGGTGATGAGAGTGTTAGAAGTTACATGGTCACTGCCTTTATACTTCCACACGTCCATTGCGTTGAATTTAGGAATGAATCCCCTAAATAGAGGGGATACAAATAGACAGCGTAGATATACTACATCATCCCATAGATTATTTCAGTAAAATTGATTTTGCATTATTAAACAACAATCGTCGCTGAGGCTGAATTTGGAAGCTCTTGGTGTATATTTAAGTACTGTTTTTCTGTTTCATTGACAAAGGATTTACTGTATGAAAATGAAATAAAACATCAGGGGGTTTTGTGGATTTGGCCGCACGTGTTCTAAATCATATTTTTGGAGAGCTACGTTATGAAGCATTGGAGATGATTTAGAAGCCAACGTGTAATCATTTCCTTCTTCATTGGAGAAATGTTGTGTCCGGATGAGAACACCATTCTAGTACGAGGATGCCTACAAATGAATCCGGTGACCTAGTAGCACCATTGGCAAACACGCTCGGAGCCATTAGCGCCGGCCGATTAGCGAATACGGAAGGGAGTGAAGCCGAGGATGAGAGGTGACGCGCAGTTCAAGGGGACGGCGAGCGGCAGCTGCGCGACCGCTCGCCGTGTCCGGCATCTCCCTCGGTCCGGACAGCGGTGCTATTGATAGCGTTTTAGCAGAGCGAATCGGTAACACGGGATTTGTGGCAAATCCCACAATGGAATTAATGTCTTGTCCTCATTTTAATTGGCATGAAGTGATTTTAGCAGTGGCGAGTCGTGAATTTCCCTCGACCTCGTAATAGCGCCCCTATCATGTTGCAATTATAGAAACCAAGACAAAATAATAACATGTAACTGTGCCAAATTTATCATACTTTGTGTTTTGCTGGTCAAAGTTGGCTGTAACAAGATTTGCTTTGACAAACCAAAACACATTTCAGAGCAGCCAATAGAAACACCACCATGTTAAGAGAATAGACAGTTGGGTATAATTTAATAAAATTCCTTGGAATAAATATTAGAATTTATGTTGCACTTGTGGTTCAATACTTCTGATAAGTGTTTAAGCCAGCAGAGAAAGCTTTGCTGACCCTGACTTCTCACAACTGAAGTCTCGCTGTGTTTTTTTTGTTTTTGTTCCCCCCCCCCCAATGCCTGGTTGACAGTTGGTTTCAGGTCTTTCACAGCTGGACAGAAATAGAGACATGACATTTTTGTGTGTGCAGAGTCATTGTTTCTGGGAAGCGTTGCAGTCGGACCCTCACCGCAGGAATATGTTTTACTGCGAGCAAGTGTCTTAAGAGTTTCTGAGTGTCACAGAGGTTTATGTGTGTGTGTGTGAGTGTGTGTGTGTGTGTGTGAGATTCAATGTGAGGTTCTGTGCACCGGAGGGGGTGTTTGTCCACGCGGCGCCAATGTTTGCACAGGGCTGTCACGATGACTGAGGCTGGCTGGCTCATCTGGAACGCCGGGACCAAGCGCAAAGTGCTCTTAAAGCACAGATTATCGCACTTCTTGTCACATCGCCGGACGAGAAGCAGACGCGCCCACGTAATGACACACCAAAAACAAGTGCATTTCATCACTTATCCACGCACACAAAGCGGATTTGTTGATGCATTTCTAGGAAGTGACTGCAAGCCCGGGTGGATTAAATCTGCCAACACGGTGAATTGAGGAGAAGATCATTTGCAATTCAACCTTTAAACATTTTTACAGTGTCTTGTATAGGGAGCCAAGTGTCATAACAATAATGATTTATTTGAAGATACAATTTGGACTCCCTAAAGCAGGGGTGGGGGAGCCTAAGGCCTGTGGGCTAGGAAATGGCCAAAATAACCCTGAAATATCCACTTTGAGCCAAAATGGCAAACTTCCTGTATCTTTGTTGGCATGGGTTTTTGAGAGTTTTTGTGGGTCTTGTCATGGTGGATGTACCTACCGAATTTCACGTTCTTAAGAGAAACCAACTTTGGGGGATACATTTTCTTTGAAGGACACCAGGAAACAGCCAGAATGATCCTAAATTGGTCGCTTCAAGCCAAAATGGCAGACTCCCTGAGCATCTTCAGGCATGGATTCTTGAGACTTTTTTGTGGGTCTTGTCAAGATAGAAGTGCCTGTTAAATGTCATGTCCTTAAGAGAAACTGTTTTTTGGGGCTGAATTTTTCTACGAATGATACCTGAAAATGGCCAAAATGAACCTAAAGTGTCTGCTTCGAGCCAAAATGGCAAACTCCCTGTGTCTTTTCAGGCATGGGTTTTTGAGACTTTTTTTTGGTGGGTCTTCTGATGAGGGACAACCCTCCCAAATTCCATGTTTTGAAATGATACTGGCTTTGGGGGCTGAAATTTTGAACTAATGTTTGGGGGCCATAAATTTAGTATGGCCCTCGGAGGACTCGGGTGTCACATAGACCTGCCATTTTATTTCGAGGCCATTAATTCTGAATTGAAAGCAGTAGTGCAGCATCTCGCCTCATACTCGCAAGACTATCTTTTCGGGCAAAGGCTGTTTATTTCCACGTACAATCCAGTTGTGATCTCTTTATTAGGATGAATGTGCTCCCATAAAGCTTTCGGAGTCATCCATTTTATACTGGTAAGCCGCCGTGTTTTAATGGCAGGCTATAGGGGCCTCGAGATCAGGAGAGGCCGCGAAGCGCTGCTGGTTATCGGTGATTGGCGACTGCGGCGGCGGGGTTAATGTAGCGGAACATTCGTACTGCCCTCGGTGCCCCTAAACGCATCCTCCTACTCCTCCTCCCCCCCCCACCCCCCCACCCCCCCTTTAGAGTGGTCTCATCCTCCCTACTGTGTCACGCTTGACTCATCGTGTGGGAGGAGGGGCGCGGGGAAGGTGGATTTTGAGTGATGGGCAGTAAGTGGAGCGCAATTGGCCGACGCAGGAGAGCGCGTATGAGTGTGAGCTAGCCAATGCCGCGAGCTCGGTTCGGTCAGACGGACGTCTGCCTGCGGTAGGGATGGAGTTGTTTCCACGTGTTGTCTCACCGAGGGAACAAAATGTGAGCTTGCGATAGGAAACGAGGAGAGTTAATGAGACTCCTCGGAGGTGAGGTCTGTTTTTCTGCATCCTCACCATTTGTTTGTCAGCTCAGAATATCTGCTTTTTAGCAAAACACATTGTAAGGATAGTGTCGTTGGTACAATCGTCATATGTAATGCTGCTGACTATTCTTGCTGCTTTTGTTCACATTCATATCCGTATTTGTATAGAGCATTTATGGATGCATGCGTATTTTATCCCACATAAAATATTACTGACTATTCTTGCTGCTGTTCATGTTCATATCTGCATATATAGTCTTAATTCATTTACGGTCGCCAAAGACGATGCTGCTGACTATTCTTGCTGCTTTTCACGTTCACGTCTGTAAATACAGACTGCCCCATTTCAGAACTAATAAAGGCTCATTTGAACGTCTTCGCAGGTGACAGCAGTAGGGTGTGAGTGAGCGGGCCGGGTGGACCTCCCTCTCCTCAACTGGACTAACCGCTCCCCAAATATCCATCTCGGACAAAAATGCTGCCGCGGTGGCTGTCCTGCTTGGCGCTCCTCTCGTCTCTGGCCTGGGCTCCGGGCACCTCCGCCTACGCCACCACCCGGGCTCAGGGCCTCAGGGGCCGCATCCAGAGGGACCGCCGGAACATCCGACCCAACATCATCCTCATCATGACTGACGACCAGGATGTGGAACTGGGTAAGGCGGATACAAAAACATACCTCAAAGGTCTTTCTGTTTGTACGTATTCGCAACACATAATGAATGGAAAATGAAATAGCCGGGCCAATGAAAAGCATCTATGTAGCCATGCCCCACTTGAAGCAACTGATATTTAAACAACATCAGTGCAGCAGCACATGTGGACAGACAATATAACACCTTATTTACAGGTACATACAGTGGACCCCCGCTATTTACAGGGGATAGTGACTGGGCCAGCCCGCGAATATCGAAAATCCTCAGATAATTGACGCCCTTTATAATTGCATTGGATTTATTTATTTTTTTAACCTCCAAAATTCTTGGATAAGCAGGGATAAATCGCCAATAAGTGTTTTGGGGATTTGTTCACCCATCTTCCTCCCAAAAAAAGGAAAACCAAAAAGAAGAAAATATTTTTTTTAAATAGGTGAATCCGCGGGTGCCGAACCGCAAGTACATGGTAGTCCACCGTATTCTTTATCCTCTGTGAAAAATAACAAATATCACTGAGTCACTTAGAGTAGTTGTGAAACTCTTCTTCATTTGTGTCTGCATGACTGTATTATACTGCGCCTCAGTGGCCAAGTCGACACCAGAAGGAGCCGCAATGAAATAATCATCATTCAAAAACTGTTTAATTCTTTAAATTTTGTTGAATTATGTTCTTTACTATATATTTTTATAAAGTGAACATTATAGAGCGCTATTTTCCTTTTTATTATTGTTTTTTAATTGTTTCATTTGGCGGAGGCTGGAAAGTATTTATGGCATTTCCATTCATTTAAATCGAGAAAGATAATTTAAGAGAGTTTGGAATTACTCAAGGACTTTTTAATGCATTTTAATCATTTTAACCAATATTTACTGTATCTTTGCAATATGCTACAGTGTATTAAGATAAAAAAGCTGTCAAGCAAAAAAAAAAAAAAAAAACCATAAAAAAGCACTCGCTGTGAACCACAGATTCCCGCTGTATAGCGGCAATTTCAGCAACAAACAACTAAGTAGATATGTTCCACTCATAAATCCTAGTCCTCTTTACATGAAATATTAAACACAGCCCACAAATAGCCATCTGTCCGATTAGCTGCGCACCTTCTAATTATTTAACCACTCAAGAGAGAGTGTAATTTCTAGCAGACGGATAGCCACCATTCTTCCAAAGGTTAAAGGTCACTCTTTCCCACTCCTCTCCGCCTGACACTCACCTGCTTCACCTCCACTCCTCCTCTTCCTCCTCCTCCAGGCTCTCTGCAGGTAATGAACAAAACCCGCAAGATCATGGAGGAGGGCGGCACCACGTTCACCAACGCCTTCGTCAGCACGCCCATGTGCTGCCCGTCGCGCTCCTCCATGCTGACCGGCAAGTACGTCCACAACCACAACACCTACACTAACAACGAGAACTGCTCGTCGCCCTCCTGGCAGGCCCAGCACGAGCCGCGCTCCTTCGCGGTCTACCTCAACAACACCGGCTACAGGACAGGTGGGTGGAACAACCGTGTGTGTATATATGGGCGGACAAACGGCATATCATACACTTTCTTCGATAAAGACGACTTTTAGGAAGAATTGCACAAAAGTTCGGTCGCATGTGTGTCTGGTGGTTTGTCCAAATTTTAGGTGCAATGTCATCTGTTTTTGTTCCTGAAGGATGCACAGCAGCATATCATGCACTCTATTAATGAAAAAAAAGATGACTTTGAAAGAAGCGCACACAATAGTCAGATCACACGATGGCACTATAGCACCACTATTTGTCTACACGTGTCCAAATTTTAGGTCCGACGTTTTGATTATTTATTTATTTTTAATTCTGAGTGACGTACAACAGCATTTCATACACTTTCTTAAATAAAAAGGCTTTCTGATACATTTTCTGAAATGTGATCACATGACGCTAGCTTAGTGCCTCTATTTGCGCACGTTTTAATATAATTAAAATGTGAATATAAAAGATGTTGGAAGAAACATAACATAAAAATCGCATGATAATGCCAGCATCACACCACTATTTGTCCACAGATTTCTCCAAATGTTGCATCCAATATTGTTTGTGTTCTTCCTGAGTGAGCCAGAGCAGCATATCATGTACTCTCTGAAATAAAAACACTTTTTGATAGGTTTTCCAAAATTTGATCACATGACGAAGGCATATTGCCTCTCTTTGTCCACATATTTGTTCTAGTTGCGTCTTTTTTCTCCTCCCTGATTGATGAATAGAAGCATATCACGCCTTCTCTTCAATAAAGACGAATTTGGGAGAAATTGATAAAAGTTCGATCTCATGATGCTGGTATCACACACCACTATTTGTCCAAGTTTTACATCTTATTGCTTGTGTTCTTGCTGAGTGAGGCCAGTGTCTTTTCTTCTTCTTCCTGTGTCGAGCAAGGCATAACAGCAAGCAGCATATCATGCACTCGCTTGTTTCAAGACGTTTTTAGTCAACGTCTTCCATTATATAGTATGCAGGGAACTCATTTACAACATGTGGTAACACTCCACACTGGCTCTTTTCACGCTCCGGTAGATGCTGCTGTTTTGGTTAGCAACAAGAGTTCAACCGGAACTCATCGCTTAACAAGCTCTCCTGCATGATCCCGGTGAACTATGCTGACGATTTGAAACAGGAATGCGCCATGACTCCTCAGCCTTTGCTCCATTAGCGGCTCCACTTGTTTCAGACATATCGACTCGGTGCTCGCCTGGGCAACTTTTTTTTTTGACCGTAAGCTACGGATTGTGCAGCGCTGCCTGCCTGGCTGTCTCTGTGTCTGCCGTGAGAAATGCAAACATGGTGACGCCTGGCAGGCCACTGTCGGGCCTCATCAGACGGTGTCTCGTGTGAGTGATGTGCAGGCGGCGCACCGGGCAGCTCGGTAGGGGCCCTCGGTAAGCGGGCTACACGCTTAATTGAACACAAATGCTGATGCAACACATGTAGACAGATAATATAACAATACTCACAGAAATATATTGTTTATCCTCTCCAAAAACATTAATATGACAGCATCTTACTAAATCACTACAGTTAGAAGTAGTATTCTTCTTCGTTTATGTCTGCGTGACTGTATTATACTGCCTCCCGGTGGCCAAGGCGGCTACACCAGAAGGAGCAGCAAAATCAGTTGGATTGCAGCATTAAATCCTGACGCACAAACTGTTCTCTTTTTTTGCAGCATTCTTCGGCAAGTACCTCAACGAGTACAACGGCACCTACATCCCGCCTGGGTGGCGGGAGTGGGTCGGACTGATCAAAAATTCCCGCTTTTACAATTACACCGTCTGTCGGAACGGCTACAAGGAGAAACACGGCGCAAATTACGCCAAGGTATGTCTCCCCATTACATCCCGCAATAAAACCGGAGACAGTTAATCCCTTGCACGCATTTGTTTTCCGGAAAATTACAGGTTTCCCCTCTCCCGCTTATAAACAGACGTCGCTGGTCTTATCACAATGCTGCACAGGAATTCTGGTGGAATTAAAGGGGATGACTTTATTATTATGACTCGCCTTGCCTCAGTGTTTAGGCGTAACATTTAGGCAAATATATGAGAAGCCGACGTGTGGTGCGATAAACACCAGCTTGGGGGAAAGCTAAAATGAGGAATGCAGTGGTGGAACATAAAAAATATTTCATTTACTGTCTTTACTTGAGTATACGTTTTTCTGGTTCTTTTTTTAAGCTCTGGGGATGACGACGCAACGTACAAAAGACGTAGATGTAAAGTCAGCTGAGGTTGAGGCGGAAAAGGCGGAAAAAACAGAGACAGCAGCAATGTGAACCAGGGAGCATCAACCATGTCGGCCACCGATTCCGAGAAGCAAGATATTCTCCATCCATGGCCTTATTTAAAAGTGAAATATCACTTGTTTGTATTAAGCATTTATATGGTTTTTCTACATTGCGAATTAGCCTTAAGTCTGGACTTCTGCTTAAGTACAGAACTGTGAGTACTTTTGCCACCTCTGAAGGAATGCGAGGGAATTTTACCACCGTCTGACGACGGAGATAACTCCTGTCCGTTTTTGCGGCGGTATGCAGCCGTCTCGCCTGCGTGTTTTCCTCAGAACTGTCAGTGAGCGTTCGCGGTGGTGTGCCAACATCTTCCCAGAGCTCGTGGAGATTTAGAGTTTGTCAACTTTTCGTGATGGGCTGCGCAAGAGACGGGGCCAAACAAATGTTTAGACAGCGGCGGGAGGCACAAGATTTGCCCGCCGAGGTGTTTACAAGACTCCAACGTGGTCAGCATTTTGTGGTTTTAGAAGCAAATGGACCATCTATTTCCTATTTGGTGATAGAAAAAAAAAAAAAAAAGGGTGAACTCACACCAGCCTGACAACCATGCTGTCTCCCTTTGAGACGCTGTCAGGACATTCTTCAAACATTGTGATCTGACGGGACGCCGGTGAACTCAGAGCCACCCTCAACCCTAATGTGGGAATTGGGAAATTAACCCAGTCACACGCAGTCGACAGCTAGTTTAGTTTTTTTTTTCCTGTATGTGTTAATCAAAGTCATGCATCAGTCACCGCAGTGGACAGCTAATCAAAAGCTGATATTGCTATATCGTCGCTATCGGGCCTAAACCTCATATGCCCAAATATGGTCAAGTTCGTGTTATTTCACTACTATTATTCACCACATTGTCTGTAATATTTCTGCATTATTAACCAATGTAAAATAGCTAACAAATGTATTAGCTTTGCTCAATGCTACACTGTCTGAGAAACTCCGCCTCTTCCCTCACTCTGCGGGAGCCGTGCAGTGTTTTGTCACCTCAAGATTGAAATTCAGGCTGTTTTTCAGCCAATAACGACTGAAAATAGGTTAGATACATTTGAGTAAGCCTGTTTTGTTCCAAATGGATCACTGTAATGCTTCAGTGCAAGCGGTGGTAGGCTACTGTGTATTAAATTAGCTAACGATGTTTACCCTTCGACGTACAGTTGTGTAACTTAAGCCAGTTGTACTTTGCAACAGGCACATTACACTTTAGCTTGTTTTGAGTGGGAAATAATCCCAAACTTCCGACATGCTCTGTCTTTTACACACTCTTTCCTCCTAGCTCGCACTTTGCAGTAATAGTCCGCCTGGAAACATAATCACCGCACAATCCCTCAATATAGCAAATAATCAGCGATATTAAGTATGATTAAAAAAGAAAGAAATCTGCAATACAGTGAAGCTGCAAAATATGAACCGTGATATACCGACGGATGACTGTGCTGTACTGTAGAGAAGAAAACAGCTTTTGAAAAGCTGTCGACTGTCGTGAGTTTTGTCCAGCATCCATGCACACAAAATTCACACTTTGCAGGCACGTGTGGCCGCCGCCCCGGCCTTTTAACAGCTTGACTGTGAAGCCTATTCATAAAGCCTTACTTGTGACAATCTACCTTTTTTTTTTTTTTTTTTACGCCTCGGTTCTGAACACGCCCTTCCACGTGTCGTACGCCAGGCCCTCGGAAAGTTGGCAAATCGGGGCACATTAAAAAGCTCTCTCGCAATTCTGTAAGGAACAACACGGGGGACGACCAAAACAATGGCACCCGGAGAGCCAGCAGCAGGCTCCTCGCCATCGAGCGGTGTCACGTTCAATAGCGCAGGGATACCCGGACAAGGGAACAACCCTTACACTGTATAAACACACACACAGGAACGCTGCCAGATGTTGACTCAACAGATCGGTGCTGTGTGTACTCGTTGAACCCGCCTCACACCCCCCACCCCCTTTTAACCCCCTCTCTGAAATAGTGGCATGGTTCGATGTTACACACTTTCCCCGTTTCCTCTCTCAGGACTATTTCACCGACCTCATCACCAACGATAGCGTCAACTTCTTCCGCATGTCCAAGAGGATGTACCCGCATCGTCCGGTGATGATGGTCATCAGCCACGCCGCCCCCCACGGCCCAGAAGACTCGGCACCGCAGTACGCTGAGTTTTTCCCCAACGCCTCCCAGCACATGTGAGTATTTTCTGTCTAGCTGTATAGCTCTCTGTCTGTCTGTCTGTCTAGCTAGCTAGCTAGCAAGCATCTAGCCGTTTAGCCATCTATGCATCCAAATATGTGTGAGCTCGCTGTGCTTCCCTCCATCGGGCAGCGACGATAAGCTAACACTCAGACAGCTTTAGTGGATGCACTCCCAGTGATGGCGGTTTGAAAGACTCTGCGAGTGGGAAGTCAAAATCAGTGGCTCGCATAGGGCCTCCCGGCTCCCCTCGGGTGCCCGGAACACGCTCCCAGGCTGCAACAAAAAGTTTCTCCCGTCACTTTCCCAGCGTCCCGCTTTCACCCTCACAGTCCCTTTCCCCACTTAACATTCCCTCCCGCCTGTTTGCTCTGTCGCTCCATTCATCCCCTCCCTCCCTCTGTTTTTCCAAGTTTCTTTCTTAGTTTTCTGCCCTCCCCTCCTTTGGGACTTCCTGACCCTGTCCATATCAATCAGTACTTTCTCTCTCCCTGCGCATCCCGGGGACCAGAGGAATGCATTGTGTGCTTTGGAGAACAGCCTTTGTGGCATTATTAATATATTTTTAACTTCCACCCCACACTCCCGGCTGACCAAAGGGGGATTGGGCGTGTGGTGTTGTGATGGATTTACTTTTCCTTTTTTGGTTGGATACAGACTTGATCTTTATTGCCGGGGCAGGGCAAAAATGCTGTTTCAGAACTAGCAAAAAGAGGCTTCGTTTGTTGCCACTCCCAGTTGACGTTCACTGTCAAACGAAACATCAGACAAAGAGAATCTGCTATAAGAAGCAGTTCATGGAGTAAATGACGAAGGGCATGCAGAAAAGTGAATGACATTCAACTTGAGCCTTGAGTCAGCGTAGCTCACGGCATATTTCTTCATTGTATAGGTGTACATAAATTATGTTGCAATCAAAAACCTTGGCTCAGTTTTTTAGTTTGAGGTTGTCACAAAAACATTTTTTTTTTTCACAAAAAAACGTTGTTTTTGGGTGAAACCAACCCATGCTTATATTGTCACAGAACACAATATTCTGTTGGTCTTTAAAAAAAAAAAAAAAACATCAGTCAAAATGGTTTTTAATTTTAATAGTTGAAAACTGTAAATATACCACAAACTATGATCCCAAAGCAGTTTAGCATCATTTCAACCTCATCTTAGAGTAGGTGAGTTTTTCAGTGAATTTCCACAGGGGGGAAAAACGCAAATAGGTACGCATACGAGATTGTGAGATTACTTTAAATGGCCTGTCAGAGCATTTTGATCCGACCCACCCTGCAATTCCATAGACAAAGCCACACACATTGAACCCACAAATGCTCGTCATAAAAAATAATACACGTATTTCATCATAATTTTGGGTGTTTTGAGGGTTAGGGCAACAAGATTCTCGTGAGAAGAGGCACTCTCTGGCATTAGGCGCCTTTAAGCAGCCATAACTCCGAAAGCATCACGACCCGAGGTGGCAGGAATAGGAGGAGTCGCCTCGTAAATCAAAAGCGCATTCCGTACTTTTGACGGCAACGCTTGCCGGGGATGTGTTTTATTAATGCGATTAACATTCCTTTAGGTTTAAACACTGTGGATGTGGTTTTCCCAACATAGAGTTTAACTGTTGCTAAAGGGAGTGTTGGTAATCCCCTTTTTTCATTTTTTTTAATTTGAGGGAATATTCCTGTCGTAATCCAACGCTCATCCCTTCACGAAGTTAGCCTGCGTGTTATCCAAGTGCATCGAGCGGCAGGTGTGACCTCGGCATTCCCGGTTCCGCCGTACCTCGGCGGCCTGGCGACCGGAGACAGGTGCCTTTTGTTGGGGCTTATTAGACCGCCCGGCTCGGTGGGTGAAGAGTTCAACGCTTGCTCACAAAAGCAACGCGGCTCTCGTAGCGGCTCTTCATTAAGGCTTCCGTGAGTGGAATGTGGCCCACTTGATTTACGGGGAAAATAGAAACCGTGTTTCGTGTACCAACATTACCGGGAACGTTTAGCTCTTGGTACATTAGTTCCTGGAACAAAAGGTTTCTGTATTCCCCATGTCTACTACAGCTAAAGTGCTAGAAATAATAATGATGTCATTAAAGCAATATAACATTCAAATATACGATAAATTCCGTCAATCAGTATCTTTCTGTATGGGTGACAGTCAAAGGTCAGGATTAGCGTTGTAGTTAGGGGTTCGGTTTGTAAGTTAGGTTTATGGTTAGGGGTTAATGTTAGAAAAATATATGGGTGTTGCATGAGGCAGATGATAACTGCGATTTCATTTGTGTGTGTGTATATATGGCCGTGGCTGCACTCTTGTACTCTGCAGTCACCTCCCATTTTTTCCCCCACTTGTGATAAAATGTCTCCTTACCGAGAAGTAAATACAGGAGACCCTCTGTCTCCTCCATTGTTTGTCTCGTTGCAGTTGATGCATTCACGGCGACGTTTTTGCAGTTTTACAGACTAAACGTCGTTTTAGTAGAGACAACCAGACAGGTGAGACGCGTCTGTCAGCAGCCCTCAATGTTCTCCCTGTTGCTGTTTATTCGCTCGCTTTGCAGACATCCGTGACTTATTGAGTCCTCTGGGCCCAGACGTTGATTCAAACCCCGCTTCGGGGGAACTATTATTTTTCACGAGCGCGTGCCAGCCCTCAAAACAATTTCTCCGAGCCAAGAACGCGGCGGTGGCGGCTGCGTAGCGAGGAGAGTCTGGTCTCTGTGCGAGAGGCCGGTCCCGGAGAGAGGAGCTGGCACAGCACTATCAAGACGTTTTGTTTTCCCTGGGCAAACACGGGCGCTATTGACGCCTGTCAAGCGTGGCGGACGAGCGTGGCACCTGTTACCGGGCCGCCACAGACGTGCTCTTACAGGCTCGCATGCAAACACTTGTACAAAAGGATCTTTCACAATATGCACATGCATTTTATAACCTTAGCTCGAGCTGTGTGATATAACGATATAGATCGTAGATATGGATTAGGGGGGGCACATTTTTTTTCTTGCCATTTGCTGTAAGGTTCAGTTTACTGGATTACCACAGTCACTCACCTGTTGGTTTTCCCGGCAGCACGCCCAGCTACAACTACGCCCCCAACATGGACAAGCATTGGATCATGCAGTACACGGGCCCCATGAAGCCCATCCACATGGAGTTCACCAATTTCCTCCACCGCAAGAGGCTGCAGACGCTCATGTCGGTGGATGACTCCGTGCAAAAGGTGTGTTCCTTCCTATTGTTGTCGTGTGAACCATTTCCAGGTGTCCTTCAAACGGGAACTCCTCTCGGGAATTTGACTGAGATTGACTTTGTGTCGTATTGCGTGGGTTGAGTGTGGTGGCAAATGAGGGGCCAAAAAATTATACTCAAATGGTGTGCACACATACGCGCAATAGCGACAAATTTGACCATTTTCGCAACGGCCCGATTATCGGATCGCTGTGAAAGATTATTTTGAGCAATTACCCTAAGGTGTTGGGTGTGTTATGAGTGACTTTTTTTCCAGTCGGGCCGACAATTGTCAATGTAAAACCTGTTCAACGTTTAAAAGCGGGGTATGCACATTGCAACAATCGAGACAAATTTGACCGTTTTCCTTTCCTTGCCATCAAAGTCACCAAAGGCCTGATTACCGAATGTCTCTGAAAGAGTATTCTGAGCGATTATCCTGTGGTGTTGGGTATGTTTTGAGTGATTTCAGGGCCGACAATCGTAAATCTTAAGCCTGTAGTACACACATAACGACTGTCGGGCTAAATTTTAGCATTTACCCCACCTTGCAACCGGCCCGATCATTGGATGTTTCGAAAGATTATCCTGAATTATCTTTCCTGATTTGCTCAGAAGACGACCCCGACTGTCGATTGTTGTACCTAATGAAGTGCCCGTTGGGCGTCAATTGCATCTCACATCGTGCGCCACTCCAAATATCCTCACTATCTCCCGTTGTCGTCCAGGTTTACGACATGCTGGAAGAGACGGGCGAGCTGGACAACACATACATCATCTACACCGCCGACCACGGCTACCATATCGGTCAGTTCGGGCTGGTCAAAGGCAAGTCCATGCCGTACGACTTTGACATTCGCGTGCCGTTCTTCCTGAGAGGGCCCAACGTGGAGTCCGGTGCAGTGTAAGAGAGCCTCTAGAAAAATCTATATTATTGTTCTAATATGCATCAATTCATATGATTTCTGTTGTACTTCAGAAATCCTCATCTAGTGCTCAATATCGACCTCGCGCCTACCATCCTCCACATTGCTGGGTTAGACACGCCTTCGGACATGGACGGAAAGTCCATCCTGAAGCTACTGGAGCAGGAAAGGACCGGCAATAGGTTTGTTTGGACAGACATAACTGTTGCACACATAAACATAACAGGTATGTTTGTTATAAAAACTTTGCAGTGGAACCACGGTTTTCATATGGCCAGTTTTTATGTGATTCGTTTTTTGCCAGTTTTTTTTGGCAAACTTTTGTGCTGGACTTCATACATTCGCTCAGTTTTTATACAAAAAAAATAAATAAATCGGGACTCGGCTAATTGTTTTCTGGAATCGAAGCACGTTTATCCAAACCATTTAATATGTTGTGTCTAAATGGTTCAACAGACGACGTTGCAAGCTTTTATTAATAACTCAAGGCACTATAGCTGTCTGCTCTGCAACATTAGGGGTACATCAATAACACATCCTGTCAAAAGTCAAACCTTCAAAATTAAAGCACGCAGTATAATAACATTGTTTCAGCACACTTTCTTGGGCAACATGGTGGCTTATTTAATAGTTGCACTCAATAAACAAACCCAAAATAGTTTGAGTGGCTGGCTTCTGAAAGAATGTTACGCCAATGTTGCCACAACTTGTCTGAGTGTTGCCGAGCAGACCGGGAGTCTTGTTAATTGAGTTGTTCATAAAAGCTTGCTTTGTGGAATAAGCCTTTCATTTTAGTCTTTTGAACTTTTTTTTTTACACAATATGACAGATAGTTCCGGGTGCCAGCCATTTGATAAAGAAGGCAGAAACATGATAGAATTCAAGCTAGAACTCCCCTCTTTGCTGTATACACCATCGAGAGTCTTCAATGAAGGTGAAAGTCATTGAACAAAATGAATACAAATTCAACTAAACCGTTCTATTCCTCTCGCCCCCAAAGCACAATTTTTTCAAATGTTTTGCAATGAAAAACACTGCACTCAACAGCATTGTACAGTATAAAAACACACAGTAAAAATGTGCAAAACTCCACACAGGAAGGCCTGAGCCGAGATTCGAACCCTGAACTTCAGACCTGTGGTTCAGAACACAGTGCTGCCTTGACATAATATTTTGTCACAAATGGTCGTTATCGCCGTGGCTGCTTTGTGTCAGCCGTTTGGATGCTCGGCGAGAGACGTGCTTGAGGTCGCTCTGCTGCAATTTCCTGCACAATTTATTGTTTCTCGGCGGCAGAAACCACAGCAATTAAAGGTGGAATGGAAAATCGCTGCCCTGCGCAGTTTACTTTGTGGCGTTAGGAAAAATAAACAGAAATAAGAGTGAAATGCTGCCTCTTTAGCGCAAGGGTTCTCCAACTTTTTGGGTTCAGGTGCGCCTTACAGGGGGGAAATTTTTATAAGGATCCCCACATAATCATAACACCAATTAATCATAACTGACACGTACCCCTAAATTCTGTAAAATGAAAAAGTCATCTGTTTTCAAGCAAAAAAAACTTGTAATGTTAAGAGTAAGTAAGTAAGTAAGTAATAATAATAAAAAAAGTCTACTAGAACAAAGATGTGTTTTGTCAAGTCAAAAGTGGTAATCTTACGAGAATAAAGTCATATTTTTCAAAGATAAAGTCGTAAAAATATGATATTAAAATCAAAGTTTAACGAGGGAAGAAAGTCAAGACTATATTCATGAAAAAAGACACCTTTTGTTCTGGAATAAATTTGACTTTGTTCCTGTAATAATACGCCTTTTGTCCAAAAAAAATAAAATAAAATGTGGTGATGTCAGATTCATGTAATGTATCACAATCATATTAGAGCTTTTTGGCCCAAGTTTAAGCTTGGGAGGAGTAATTAGTTGTTATGTTTGTTTTATTGGTGCGCCGGTCCCGATATGAAGTTACACACTTATTTTTTTTTTTTAAATGATATCACATAAAAATTTACTGTCATTTTCCCTGCTTTAGTCAACATTTTGTGTGCAGAAAAATGTTGCGATTGCAAAGAAACTTGCTGAGTTTTCATGCTTGTAAGCGGCGTGCCTTTCATTCTGTGCGTGATAGGGAGAACCATATGACTTACTTATGCACTTCTTTGTTTTCCCAGATTCAAACCCAACCGGAAACCCAAAGTCTGGAGGGACACATTCCTTGTCGAGCGAGGGTAAACTGGAGCTTTTTCTTCCTTTTCTGCCCTCCAACCTCTTCACCGCATCCATATCATCACACGCGGTATTATGTCTAAGCACTTTTGTGAAGCCCAAACGTGTTTTTCCAGGTGATGTGGTATCTGACAGACGGTTTCCTGAGTCAGTTTCGGAAGTCCGTGATGGTCAAGATTATTTATGAGAAGCTAGAAGTATCTGTCAAACTTGGAATATTCACTCAAAATTGGAGCGGCCAGAGTTCCTATGATTCTGTTAATATGAGGGCACCGTTGAAAGCAAGCGGTGACAATAGCCCACCGTTGGAAATTTTGAGAAAATCCTAGCTTGCGGAACGTACATTATGAAAATGTGGCCAATTCTCTTGTAGGAGTTTTTTTTTTTTTTTTTTGAAGGACCCCTGGAAATGTCCAAACCCCCCCAAACATGGCTACCTTTACATGCGTTTCCCGGCATGTGTTCTTCAGGCTTAACCGTGCATCTTGTCATGATAAACATGTCTCCTTTTTTTGTTAAAGTGGGCAACGATGTTTTGCAGTCTACCATCGCCCATCTGTCGAGGATAATGCCTTCTGATTGGGATTCATAGTGACTTTCGAAACAGCGTGAATAAAATACATAATTTTGGGGCAGAATGGCTAGTTTTGCGGCTTGTCGAGGGTCCCACAAAGGGGAATCATCCGTCGGAAGACTAATAGTAAACAGCAAATCCGAGAGGGCCTTTCCACCACCCTTGATAAGAAACCACTACCTAAATCATGCAGTTCATCATTATCCTCATTCTCACCAAACATTTTGGACTTTCCTCGCAAACCACTTTGGACAACGCAAGCTCACAGACAACGAAAAACAGCGCAAGATTTGATGGAAAAAGACGGCACTAGCAGGCATCTTCGTTCTCCTGATATCTTAGCCGTCCTTTTTCCAAATTGCCTGGCTTGGCTCTCGCTTTGTTTTTTTCCACTCATTTTACCAGCAAAACATCTGCGCACGCACACACACAAGCTTGTGTGGCAGCAACTCACGCCGTTCCTTGTACCAATGCGCGCATGCCTTTTCAAACCGAGCTGTTTATAAAACCGAGATTAGCCGCCCACAGATTGTAATCAACTGATTGCTAATGCTCCCGATCACGACCCAGAATCAGAATCATGCGTTTAAAGCACACCTGTTCTCGAAATCGATTTTCATTTTCACAAGTCCCGCCACCTCCTACTCGACAAGGCACATCTGCCGGCCTGCCTTAAACTTGCCCGGTGAACATCTAAAAGACTCAGACGAGGCTTTGGAAAAAGTCAGCCTCTTAGTACGTTACTATTCATGGGATATGCGCAGAGAATAGACTCATCTTCATAATTTAGTTATCAGTGGATGGACAGATCTTTTATCATGGGGTGGCAACCCTTGGCATCATGCCCCAAAGCGCGCCAGACGGACATCGCAAAGGACAGCGTTGCCCGGGTCTTAAAGGGGCGAGTTGTTCAGTTGCTCATTTGTTGCCGTCACTCTGTCTGTGGCTTGTGTGTGAGGCCCAGGCTGGCAAAGGGAGTAGAGTGAGCGGGTGTAAGAAGAGGGGGGGGGGGGGGGTTTGTTTGGTTGGCATGGGCCCGAGCGCAGCCTCAGCCAGGTCTTGTGGTGACGGTGGCGGTGGGGTTGATGCCAAGCTGAGGTCAAGCCTGAGTGGAGAAGCAGAGAAATATATATATATATATATATTTTAGAAAGAAAAAGTTCTTGATGTTGAATTGGCTCAACCTCGATGGCGTTCGGGTCACTGATGATGATGTTTCCGCCGGTTACAGGAAGATCCTGAGGAAGAAGGACGACTCTGCGAGCACCCAGCACACCAACAGCCTGCCCAAGTACATGAAGGTGAAGGAGACGTGCCAGCAAGCCGAGTTCCAGACGCCCTGTGAGCAGCCGGGACAGGTAGTTGTCCTCTTTCTTTACGTCTGTTACGTCTGATTCTCAGGTCACGGTATTCCGCAAAAACTGAAACGAGGCCAACGCACTCTTCATCTGGCCCCTAAAGATGGTCTCATTGCATGGGAAAAGTGGCCATGTTTTGTCAGGGGGAAAGGCCCACCAGACCAGATACATAAATTAAAGGACTCTACAATTGAATTTGCAACTCTAAGAAGTCTTTCTGATTAACTCATTCACTGCCGCGGAAGGTTTTATTCGTCAACTGGAATCCGATCATTTATTCCACCGTCGCATATATTCGTCAAGTATGTTATTCAACGGCTTGACGTGGAAGAGCGTCTTGTCCGTGAAATTCAAGTTTCACAGCTTTTGTGCAGAAAATAAAGATTAGGCAGTAAATCTCGGGTTGCGGCATCAGCTACAAGGGGGAAAACAGTGTTGTGGTTGTGGCACATTGCGCCAGTCTTAAGAATCCTGGCTTTGTTGCGGCTTTACCGCAACGTTACTGTGCGAGGTCAATGCGGTCGTTTTCTTCCCCACCCTTCCCCTCCTCCTCTTCCTCTCCCCGTCCGTCTGCTCTCATGAACCTCCGGCATGAAGGTGAGGTGGAAGCATAAAGCAAAACAGATTGTTTTCATCCTCGGCTCGACCCCCGAGCACGGGTCTTCCGAGAGAAACCCGATCGGCCTTCACGGTTCTGCCTTTGCGCGGTCATTCCCACACTTGTAGCCTTTTTTTCCCCCTTAAAATTCCTCCACTGAATTGACTTCATCACGGCTGTAGAGAAAGACAGAGAATGTGCGAGAGAGGGCGTCGGTGTCTAATTATACGCTGACGCACTTTGGCGCGGACCCGACCCGACCCGCGAGCGCGATCGGCATGCGAAAACAAAATAAGCGCAGACGCCCCTGACGGATCCGATTCATTTTGTGCGGTCAGGATGTTTTACGCGTGCCAAGAGATGAGCTCATTTCTCTTCACAAATTTATCTAGAAGTGGCACTGCGTGGAGGAGATCACAGGCAAGTGGAGGATACAGAAGTGCAAGGGCGGCTCCAAGGAGGGCCCCCGGAAGAGGGCCCGCAGCCTGAGGCCCCGCAGCAGCTACGACACCCAGGAGAGGGGCTGCGACTGCACCGACGCCCCCTACAAGGCCTCCCGGATGGAGCGGCGCTCACACCGGCAGACCTCACCCGGCCTGCGTGAGTACAAATAAGAAATTATCCACGATACAAAAGTCGCACAGGTTAAAGTAAGACTTCCGGAAATCCCCCAAAAGTTTCACATCTTAAAATAAGACGACGGTTAAAAAACAACGGTTTCGTAGATTAAAATAAGACCATAAATACCAGCAAAATCGCGCAGGTTAGAATAAATCTACAGTAATTCCTTGAAAAATGGTACACCTGTAGATTCAAATAAGACTATAGTAAATCGGCTAATCATTTCACAGGTTAAAATAGGACGACTAAAAAAACCTCCCCAAATTTGCTCAAATTATTATACAACTACCATAATTCCAAAAATGTTGCTCAATTAAAACAAAACTACAGTAAATATCCTAAATGGTGCACAGAATTAAAAAAGACTACCTTAAACTCTACCCAAATTGTGCATGTTTGAATAAATCTACAGTAAACCCACCCAAAATTATATGAATTAAAGTAAGCCTACCGGAAATCCCCCCCACCCCAAATTGTGCACATTAAAGGTTTTGCTAGTTAAAATAAGACTACTATTAAAAAAACAAAGCTTTCACAGATTAAATTAAGACTACCATAACCCCCCCCCCCCAAAAAAATTGCATAGTTTAAAATAAGACTACAGTAAATCCCTCAAACATGCGCAGTTAAAAATAAATAACAAAACTACAGTATCATAAATACCCCTTAAAGGTGTTCAGGTAAAAAAATAAAACTACCATAAATCCCTTACAAGTTGCGCAGGACAAAATAAGACAAGCATAAGGCACAACAACAGAACTCTGTTGATGTTTTCGTAGGTTATCGTCCGCGTTTCGTGCACACGCGGCCCACCAGGTCTCTCTCGGTGGAATTCGAGGGGCAGATTTACGACGTAGACCTGCACGCCGACGACCAGAGCGCCGTCCGCCGCCGCGCCATCGCCAAGCGCCACCACGCGCCCGCGGAAGACGCGGACTTTGATTCTGACTCGGACGACGGCTCCGAGGAGATGCTGGCGGACGACACCAACGCGGTGGGGTACCCCAAGTCCCTGAAGGTCACCCACAAGTGTTACATCCTGATGAACGACTCGGTCCACTGTGAGAGGGAAATCTATCAGTCGTCCACGGCCTGGAAGGACCACAAGAGCTACGTGGACCAAGAGGTGCGTTTACACCACACAAACGATACATACAGACATTTCACAAAATGGCTGTTAAACAAACGAACAAAGAAACTTCCGTTTTGTCGCAGATCGAAGCACTTCAAGACAAAATCAAAAATCTGCGGGAGGTCCGAGGCCATCTGAAGAGGACGCGGCCAGACGATTGTGACTGTGGAAAGAAAAGGTAACCAAAAAAATTCTACCACTCTAGTAAGACGACATTTGTCTATACCCAAGTGTGTGTTTCTTCCAACAGTTTTTACAGCAAAGGGGACAGAAGCAAGGCCGCGAGGCTGAAGAACAGGAACGATCAACTGCATCCGTTTAAGTGAGTTTTTGGTTCATGACAGGGTCTCCACACAGCCTTAAAAAATGTGAATTTCCAAAATGAAGGCATTAAAAATTACACCTAACACTTAAATATGCCATCCAAGGGGTTTGAAATGTGTGGATCATGTTGATTTGTAGTTGCTGCAAAAGTTTGTTTTATCTAGTAGATCCAAAATTGTCCAAAATCTCTTGTGAAACTTGTGATATGATATTGAGCCCGCATAGCCCACTCCTTGTGGTTTATCAAAGTGGCCTTCAAGTCTTAAATTTGGCCTCAGTAAATCTGAAATGTTTAAAAATATAATGATTTTATATTGAGCCCTTATTTGCGACTCCTCATGGTTCACATTTCCTTAAAAAGTCGCCCATTACTCTTAGTGGGTAATTCTGGACACCCTACTGTCACCAAATGCAGCCACAATGGTTCAGCCACTTTTTTTAATTAGTTGTAAAATAGATGACTTTGTGACCAGAAACATTTATTGAGACGCATTTGTGTCAACTACAGACAAAAGAAATAACAATACATGAAAGAAGGAAAACTTAATAAAATCTGGAAAATTCACATTAATGTGTCATGTTGACAATACATTTACAGACAAACCTGTCATCCAGACAGTTGTTTTGTTTTTTTAGTATTATAAGAAGTCAAAATGACAAAGCAGATTAAATGGCTGTTTTGGTTATGGTTTGGTTTTTGTTTTTGCATCTGGAACTGATCAGGTTGCATGCAAAGACGGGATGATTCACCAAAATGAGCAGTTCAGTCAAACCTTCCAATGGACATTGGAAAAGGATTACGGCAACACAAAGCAGCTGTTGTGTAGCAGAGAAGAATGGATGACGGCCAGAGCAGCGCAGCAACACATGTAGATAGACAATATCACAATACTCCCAAACATCTCTTCTTTATCCTAATTTTATCGCAGCTTATTGAGTCACTGTGAGTAGTGGTGACTTTTCTTTTGTCTGTATGACTGAATTATACTACCCCCAGTGGCCAAAGCAAGCACACCAGAAGGAGCGGCACTGTTTTGAATTGAACCATTAAATCATGATGCACAAACTCTTTAATTATTTACATTGTATTGAATTATGTTATTTCTGTACCATATGTTTTTATTAAGTAAAAATATTATAGAGTGCTATATTCCTTATTAAAACACATTCACTGCCATTGACGGCTTTAGAAGTCAAATATCCATGTTAACTGGGAAAGCTGGCAGTGAATTAGTTAAAAACATTGGTTTCTTTTCTTGTTTTTTTTTTTCGTTACTTCCCTCCAACGCCAACGGCGTAAGTGTTCCCATCACGGTGAAGGTGACAAATTTCATTTTCGTTTTTGTAACTCAGGGAGGCGGCGCACGAACTGGACAGCAAGGCACAAATGTACAACGAAATCCGCCGTCGCAAAAAGGAGCGCAAGGAGAAGAAGCGTATGAGGAAGGGCGATGACTGCAGCCTGCCGGGCCTCACCTGCTTCACGCACAACAACGACCACTGGCAGACCGCCCCCTTCTGGACACGTAAGTGTATCACGTGTATTTACATTTACGCCTAAATATTTCCAGATACGCAGCCGCAACATACACGTGTCACACGGTTACTATAATGTTAATGTGCGGAATAGAAATGAACACGACGACTACAAATGATCCTGTCCAAAAAAAAGGCACAGTGCACTGGTGCATGAAGTCATGCAAAAAATTCATCTCTCCTCTAACCTCATAATAATGGCCTTCTTGCACATTAAAAATAAACAAAGCAGCTAAAAATAATTCAGATTAATTAATGATAACTGTCACCGTGCACAAAAGAAATAAATAAAACTAGACGTGTCATACATACGGTCGCTGTAATGAGTTAGCTCCAACCGGTTTTTCACAATAACCGTCACCGTGCACAATAGAAATCAACAGAATGACTAGAACTAATCCAGTCAACAAAATGTCCATTGCACATGGGCACATGCAAGTAGGCAATCGACGTGATATAATTAATGTGATGGCTCCTCAAGACAGTTATTCATGATACTGCCAACTTGCACAATAGAAATAAACAAAGCCAGTATGTAGAGTGCAATGTACATGTTATTGATATTTCCTCTGGCCAGGCAGGCAATTACTCCCCCATCCACCAGCTTTGCACAATAGAAATTGCATAATTATGTGAAATAAAGAAATGAACAGAATGACTCGACTTTAAAAAGAAAAAAAAGCCACGCCACACATGATTGAACGCAATGTTCAGAGATATCATCGATTACGTCTCTGACCAGTTATTCACAACAACAGCCAGCATGCCCAAGAGAAATCATGTAAAAATGTTTGTTCACAATAATGGCGACCTTACCCAATAGAAATCATGAGTTCTTGATTCGCAATAACAGGCCAGCTTGCCCAATAGACATTACGTGAAAGTGTGTTGATTCACAATAACAGGCCCGCTTACCCAATAGAAATCATGTACAAAATGTGTTTATTCGCAATAATGGCCACCTTACTCAATATAAATAATGTGAAAGTGTGTTGATTTGCAATAACAGCAAGTTTGCCTAATAGAAATCATGTAAAAATGTGTGGGTCCCTATGCAGTGGGCGGCTTCTGCGCATGCACCAGCTCCAACAACAACACCTACTGGTGCCTGAGGACCATCAACGAGACGCACAACACACTCTTCTGCGAGTTCTCCACCGGCTTCCTGGAGTACTTTGACCTCAACAGCGATCCCTACCAGGTGGGCAACCAATCAGTCCATCACGTATTTAACATAATTCTCCATATGCTCTAATAAAGGGGTTCTTGAACTTTTCAGGGAAATACATACAAATACATTTCCAGGGTTTTTAAAAAGTGTGTTCTAATAAGTTTAAATGTGTTTAAAGCACATGGGGGGGGGGGATCTCTCAATATCGTGGATATTTCTGTTCCAATGCATTTCCAATGTGTTGAAAAAGTGTGTTTTATGGTCTCGCTATGTTATGGTTTTTCACCAATCACGTGTGGGTCCTGCAATGAAAAATGATACTACATAATTGATTGCATTCATTGCGGACTCTCAAGCTGCAGCTCGTCGACCCCCGGGGAGCTGAGGCCCCCAGTTTGAGAAATATGAAATAATGTGTGCGTTCTTTTCAGCTGACCAACGCCGTGTACGAGGTGGATCGCGACGTATTGAACTCGCTTCACGGCCAGCTGATGGAGATGAGGAGCTGCCAGGGTTACAAGCAGTGCAACCCCAGACCCAAAGGCTCAGACGCGGGTACGCGAGCATTCACACACACGGTTGCTATGACCACATAAAGAGAATTGGTTTAAAAATAAGGGCGATGCACATACCGGCATGCCGCATGATTGGATTGGGAATGATGACCAATGCCAACGTTCTGGGTGGAGGTCACATAGATGCTTGTGTGTTCTGATGTTTGACTTCACACAAACACGCACACACACTACGTTCTTCCTCCTCCGTCTAATGTGTGTGCCTGACTCTTTCTACTTGTTAAATCACTGAAATGGTGTCATACATAAGTGCGTTAATGCCCCTCTGTGTCTTATTTCCACCCAAAGTTCCAGGAACTTTTACTTTTCAGTACTTGCAGTATATATATATATATATATATATATATATATATAAAACTTAAAATAGATATTATATATTTTTAATGTTTGTTTATATGGTCTTGTTGCGTCCTGGAGTTTAACCTACTGTGTCTCAAAATGTTTGTTTACTCTATTTGGTCTCCATAAACCACGGATTTTACCAGTGGTTCAGCTGTATAGTGGATTTTATATTAAAAATATATTTTTTAATTATACTGTGTTGCGGATTTTTTTTATATAAATATAATTTAACTAGGCGGCACGGTGGTCGACTGGTTAGAGCGTCTGCCTCACAGGTCTGAGGACCGGGGTTCAATCCCCGGCCCCGCCTGTGTGGAGTTTGCATGTTCTCCCCATGCCTGCGTGGGTTTTCTCCGGGCACGCCGGTTTCCTCCCACATCCCAAAAACATGCATGGTAGGTTAATTGACGACTCTAAATTGCTCGTAGGTGTGAATGTGAGTGTGGATGGTTGTTTGTTTGTATGTGCCCTGCGATTGGCTGGTGACCAGTTCAGGGTGTACCCCGCCTCCTGCCCGATGATAGCTGGGATAGGCTCCAGCACGCCCGCGACCCTAGTGAGGAGAAGCGGCTCAGGAAATGGATGGATGGATAATTTAACTATTTTGTTTATATGGTCTTGCTATATTGCATTTTTTTGTTGTTGTTGAAAAAAAAAAGATTTTTAATCATTTCAAATTTTTAAAAATATTTTTTTCATGAGGCAAAACACCATAGACGGGCTAGCAAAACTAGCATTGATGTCATAGTTCTAATAACCCTTCAAGCAACGGCTATGTGAAGACAAACGCTGGTGCAAAACATGTAGACATGTAACAATACTCACATGCACATATTCTTCATCCTCTGCAAAGAACGACTAATATTACTGTAGCTCACTGAGGAGCTGAGAGCGTCTCCATGTTTTGCTGTATGCCTGTATTGTACTGCCCCCTGGTGGCCAAGGCGCACACATCAGCAACAACGGCAGAGCTTTCCCTGCCTTCCTTTTCCCTCCGAGCGATTGCGTCCGCATGAGCATCTCTTCTTCTTCTTCATCTGGTTCTGTGTGAATGAATCTTTTTTTTTTTTTTTTTTTTTTTTCATTTCAATTGCGAATGCGTCGGCGTCTCCTTTGACTCCAACGATTAACAATGGATTGCTTTTATGTTCCTGATCAGGAGGTAAAGATGGAGGCAGCTATGAGCCACACAGGTATCCAAACATTTTTCTCTCTTCTGTGGCTTATTTTGATTTTTGATTATTTTTTTTGGTTCTCCTTGCCTCTTCACTCGTTATGTTAACAACTGCATGGGCTTCTCATTCGCACTAATCCATCCATGACGTTTACCAGTCTGCATGGGGAACGTGCTAACATTTGATTTGATTCCGCTGGAATCTTTACTCCCCACTGGCGCAGCTTGGTTTGTTTGTTCCGTTGGATTGTTGTCGTCGTTTTATTTTCAGAGCGACGGCATTCCCGACCTCTTTCAGGGAACGCATGATCAGAGTTGATGTCAGCCATTTTAGTGCACGTCCATGACATGACATGCATGACATCACATCGTCATCTCCGCACCTCCAGGGGATAGTTTGACATACGGATGGCTACAAATATGTAAAACCCCATATTTGAATGAAGTCTGTTTGATGGAACGTCAGGTGTAGGACAGTGACATCACTTTTTTGGATTCCAGCTTACCAAACTTCAACTCTTTCATAGTACCCAGGCATGTGCACACATTGACCCCAAGTGGTGCTCAAGCACCTTTTGCCCTTTGTGCTACAGCCCTTCTTTTTTTATTCATTCATCAAAAGAAAACGACCCTCTCTGCGTTGAGATATTTGAGCTTCATTCATTTGAGTCCTTGGGAGAATTGTACACACGCTACCATCTTCATTTATTTGTGCGTTCATCAGAGGCACTTGAATTCTAATCAATTTTCTCTTGGTTGCTTGATTGTTTGCGTGTCATTGAAGCATTTGAGGTTAAACAGCTAGAAATAAACAAAGGAGCACTAGACTCCCCAGTCTCCACTTGGCTGCCGTTCTGCGTTCTTCCTGCTTGCACTCTCCAGGTTGCAGCTGGTTGCTCATTGGTCGAGTGACATTGTGGCTAGAAATGATCAAAATAAATACATTGTAATGTTAGCTTACCCCGGTTGCTGCAAGTAATGTACTCCGCAGTCTCCGCTTGGCTCCGTTTTCTCCTGGTCATTTCAACCTTTGAGGATACGCGGCAATGAAATTGGAGAAATCAATAAACTTTCTAATGTTAGTTTATCCTGGGTAATGCTGCATTGTACTCCACAGTCTCCACTTGGCTGCAATTCTCCGTTTTTTTGCCGCCTGCAGTCTCCCCTGGGATAAAATCCTTACTGAAAGCCTCGTTTTCCGCCATTGTCGTGTGTTCGAAATTCTCCTTTCGTAGCGCGGAATGCAGGAAAACTGAAAGAAAAAAAAATGTCAAACTATTCCTTTGTCATCATCATCATCATCATCATCATCATGACATCAAATCATCCATGATAAGAAGCTCAATTTGACGTGTGTTTGTGGTACCTGCTTACCAGGCGACAGCAGCACCGAAAGCGCTCAAAGAGGAGACCGATCCTTTCCTTTCTGTGAGTCGACCAGTCCAGTCCCACAACGACACAAAACAAAAGACATTGTTTTGAATACTTACATTTTTTTCAGGAATCTTTCATTTGACTTTGTTTTTTTGCTTTCTATTTTGCCTTCTGCTGTTTCATTTGCTGACTTGTATTTCTTTTGCTTCTTTTTACTTTGGTTTTAATTCCAGGTTGCGGTCCGCGCCTCTTTTCACTTTTCGTATGTAGCTTTTTTTGTTTGTTTTTTTGCGGTGGATTGTCGCCAGAACTTTGCTGCGGCGGCATGCGTTTGCACTGCTTAACCGAATGCATGACGCTGGAGCTTAATCAAAACCGCAACAAAAAAAGCCCGGTTCCATCCGATGGCTCCTTAACTGTGCCTTGGTTTGTCCCGCAGCGCACTCTGGGACGGACGACAGGGTTAAACTGCCCAACCTGACGGACGAGGACGTCAACTGGCAGCGACTGGAGGATTTGTACAGCATCAACGAAAGCCTTTACGACTGGAGGCCCGACTACAGCCCGGGACCGGACGACTGGGCCAACTTCCGCAAGGACGTGGACCGCCTCTTTGCACCGGCGCCCCTTTTCGACCAATCCGGCCCGACCCCGATGTTGGACGAGCTGGGCTCTGGGGGTGGAGGCTTCGAAGCGGGCAGCGGCGATGCGGCTAGGAATGTCTGGCCCGGGGGCGTCCTCACCCGGGTCTTCGTGCACAGCGGCGTACCCGGCGCTACGCCAACACCGACATCGGCGTCCTCGCTTCAGAAGAAACCAGATCCCATTGTCAACGACCTTCCCGAGAGGCAGACGGTCCGAGCCCAGGGCGTCTTCCTCTGGGGCGTCCTTCCCGTGGGCAGCTTACCCAGCTCCAGCCTAATGCCAACACCCTTATCCGTGCCCTCGCTGCAGAAGAAACCAGATTACGTCGTCGAGGAGCTTTTGACGAGGCAAACGAATCGACCCCAAGAGCCACGGGGGCGACTCCGGGGCGTCTTTCCGGGGGCCGTCCTTCCAAGTGCCGTCGGCCGAACGCCGACACCCTCATCCGAACCTTCACTGCAGAAAAAAACATATCCCGTTGTCGACGACCTTCCCGAGAGGCAGACAGTCCCGCCCCGAAGCGTCTTTCCCTGGGGCGTCTTGCCCAGGCCCGGCCTGACGCCAACACCCTCATCCAGACCCACACTGAGCAAGAGACCAGATTCCGTTGCCAAAGACCATCCTGAGAGGCAGACAGACTGGCCCCAGGGTGGCATCCCCATGGGCGTCTTGCCCAGCTACGTCCCCTCGTCCGCTCCTATCCTCAAGAAAAACCCGCATTCCGTTGTCGACGACCTCCCCAAGAGGCAAAGAGAGGTTCCGGGGTGGAACGCCGGGCCCCGGGTGCGTCAGCTGGAGGAGCTGGACGGGGACACGTTCAGCGGCGAAGGCCCGACCGAGCTGGACACGCGACACGACGCCCTCCTGCGCGCTCACAATGCCCCGGAGCCCCACCCGAGCCACGTAGAGTGCGCCGCCCCTCGCCCCGGCCCCAGTGATAATACCGACGAGGGGGACATTTTCCAGGACCAAGGCTTCCTCCCTCTGAGGCCCAACGTGAGGCCCGGCTCCACCGGGCGCCCCACCCGCCGGCCCGCCCCGCCGCCCCTCACGTTGGTCTACGAGGGCAGCGGCTCTCTGCCTCGAACGAGCGATCCACAACTCTGACAAGACACGTGACTGACACCTCAGTCATTCAGACTTTAAAAGTTATTTTTTTACATTATTATTAATGTTATTATTATATTAGTAGCTGACAGTGTTAAGGTTTTTTTAATATATATATATATATAAAAGCCTTAATGCAGCTAACTGTTGGGATTGGTATGGAATAATTCCATTTTTTTTAAGGAGTGTGATTGTGCTCCACAGAGGTTAGCAGAAAAAAACCAACACTAACCGAATGCACTTTGGAGCTTTTTTCTCTTTTTTTTATTTTTTTTATTTCCCCCTTTTGAAATATTTGTTGAATGCTTCGGTACGAGAGATTGTTTTTTTGTTGTTGTTGTTGTTGGTTTTGTTTCCCACTGGTTCAGCTCACAAAATGTTGAATTATTTTACTTTTTAAACCCATTTAAACACTTGAAAATGTGTGTGTGTGTGCGCACGGGCGCTTGTGTGTTTGTAGGTTTGGAAGGTTGACCGTTGCGGTAGTTGTAAATAACAGAATCGATACAGTCGCCACAACCCTTGATTGGATTATCGGACCGCTAAACTTTATTGACAATTATAAAGTTGTCGTCACAACACAGTTCTTATTACTTTGTTCCAGTGATGAAATATAAGCTAAATTCAATCAATAATTTTTTTGCACATCAGTTTGTCGTGAATTGTAAGGCATATGGTGCTCCTATAATGTTGACCGTGTGTGCGTGTGTGCGTGTGTGTGTGTGAGTGGATGCTGGTTGCTGGAAAGCCATGACAATAAAAACCTCTCAACCATCCCAGTCAATGTTGCCTTGTTTCTTCAAGCATCCCCTTGTGTGAAAATTAGCGGTTAGCCACTTGCTACTCCAGTTTGTGAAAGCGGAGAAGAAGAAGGAAAAAAAAAAAAAACGTCATTTCTGTTGTCAGAGTGACCGTGGGTTACTTCTTTCGGGTGTGGACAATTTATACAGTTGAAACCAGATGTTTACATAGGCTATCTAAAAAATACACTTTTTTTTTTTTTTTTTTTTTTTTTTTCCTCATTGTCTGACATGAAATCAGACGAAACTTTTCCTGTTTAGGTCAATTAGAGATGACCAAAGTTATTTTTATTTGCAAAATGCCAAAATAATGAGAATTTATTTTTTTTAAATACTTTTTTCAAAGTCGAAGTTTGTAAGGGTACATCTCAATAAATGATCAAATTGTCCATTTATTTCAGGACTACACTATACATTATATAGATTCGTTAAACGTTTGGGAAAATACTTTTGAGAGGGAAAATTTCTACTTTAAAAATCATTTCCATTGTTTGTTTCGTAATATATAATATTTCTGATTTCGTTTGCTGTAAGCTATAATCAAAATTATTTGAAACCATAACTCTGTTTTAAACCCTGAACCTGTTTTGAAACCCTATCTTAAAACCTTAATTCAGTTTTTAAACCCCAATTTGAAACCCTAACCCTGTTTTTAAAACCTAATTTGAAACACTAATCCTGTTTTTAAACCCTAACCCTGTTTTTAAAACCTACTGTGAGACCCCAACCCTGTTTTTAAACCCTCATTTGAAACCCTAACCCTGTTTTGAAATCCTGCTTTGACCCTAAATCTGTTTTGAAACCCAACCTTGTTTGGAATCCCTACCTTGAAAGCCTAACCCCGTTTCAAACCCCTAATTTGAAACCTAACCCTGTTTTGAAACCCTACCAGTTTTTTTACTTCTAGTTTGAAACCCCCTCCTTGAGCCGTCACCTTATCGTGGTGGAGGGGTTTGTGTGTCCCAATGATCCTAGGAGCTAAGTTGTCTGGGGCTTTATGCCCCTGGCAGGGTCACCCATGGCAAACAGGTCCTAGGTGAGGGACCAGACAAAGCACGGCTCAAAGACCCCTTATGATGACGACAAACGATGGACTTGGTTTTCCCTTGCCCGGACGCGGGTCACCGGGGCCCCCCTCTGGAGCCAGGCCTGGTGGTGGGGCTCGAAGGCGAGCGCCTGGTGGCCGGGCCTGCACGCACGTGGCCCCGGCCGGGCACAGCCCGAAAGGGCAACGTGGGTCCCCCTTCCCATGGGTTCACCACCTGTGGGAGGGGCCATAGGGGTCGGGTGCAGTGCGAGCTGGGCGGTGGCCGAAGGCGGGGACCTTGGCGATCCGATACCTGGCTACAGACGCTGGCTCTAGGGACATGGAATGTCACCTCTCTGGCAGGGAAGGAGCCCGAGCTGGTGTGTGAGGTCGAGAAGTTCCGACTAGATATAGTCGGACTCGCCTCCACGCACAGCTTGGGCTCTGGTACCAGTCCTCTTGAGAGGGGTTGGACTCTCTTCCACTCTGGAGCACGTGTGGGTATACTTATTGCCCCTCGGCTCGGCGCCTGTCCGTTGGGGTTCACCCCGGTGGACGAGAGGGTAGCCTCCCTCCACCTTCGGGTGGGGGGACGGGTCCTGACTGTTGTTTGTGCCGATGCACCAAACAGCAGTTCAGAGTACCCACCCTTTTTGGAGTCCTTGGAGGGGGTGCTGGAGAGCGCTCCCGCTGGGGACTCCATCGTTCTGCTGGGGGACTTCAATGCTCACGTGGGCAATGACAGTGAGACCTGGATCCCCCCCCCACCCCACCCCGATCAGAACCCGAGCGGTGTTCTGTTATTGGACTTCAGTCCTCGTCACGGATTGTCCATAACGAACACCATGTTCAAGCATAATGGTGTCCACACGTGCACTTGGCACCAGGACACCCTAGGTCGCAGTTCGATGATCGACTTTGTGTTCGTGTCATCGGACTTGCGGCCGCATGTCTTGGACACTCGGGTGAAGAGAGGGGCGGAGCTGTCAACTGATCACCACCTGGTGGTGAGTTGACTCCGATGGTGGGGGAAGATGCCGGTCCGACGCGGCAGGCCCAAACGTATTGTGAGGGTCTGCTGGGAACGTCTGGCAGAATCCCCTGTCAGAAGGAGTTTCAACTCCCACCTCCGACAGAACTTTGCTCATGTTCCAGAGGAGGCGGGGGACATTGAGTCCGAGTGGACCATGTTCCGCGCCTCCATTGCTGAGGCGGCCGACCGGAGCTGTGGCCGTAAGGTGGTCGGTGCCTGTCGTGGCGGCAATCCCCGAACCCGTTGGTGGACAGCTGATGGGTACCGGCTGGCCAAGCGGAATGCAGCTTTGTTGGTCGCTGAAGCAAAAACTCGGGTATGGGAGGAGTTCGGTGAGGCCATAGAGAAAGAGCTCCGGAGGGCTTCGAAGAAATTCTGGACCACTATCCGGCGTCTCAGGAGGGGGAAGCAGTGCACCATCAACACTGTGTATAGTGGGGATGGGGCGCTGCTGACCTTGACTCAGGACATTGTGAGCCGGTGGGGAGAATACTTCGAAGACCTCCTCAATTCCACCGACACCTTCCCATAAGGGTGCAGAGTCTGGGTTCTCTGAGGCGGGCTCTCCTATCTCTGGGGTTGAGGTCACCGAGGTGGTTAAAAAGCTCCTCGGTGGAAAGGCCCGGGGGGTGGATGAGATTCGCCCGGAGTTCCTCAAGGCTCTGGATGTTGTTGGGCGGTTCTGGTTGACATGCCTCTGCAACATCGCGTGGACATCGGGGACAGTGCCTCTGGATTGGCAGACTGGTGTGGTGGTCCCCCTTTTTAAGAAAGGGGACCAGAGGGTGTGTTCCAACTAGAGGGGGATCACACTCCTCAGTCTCCCTGGTAAGGTCTATTCAGGGGTGCTGGAGAGGAGGGTCCGTCGGGAAGTCGAATCTCAGATTCAGGAGGAGCAGTGTGGTTTCTGTCCTGACCGTGGAACAGTGGATCAGCTCTACACCCTCGGCAGGGTCCTCGAGGGTGCATGGGAGTTTGCCCAACCAGTCTACATGTGTTTTGTGGACTTGGAGAAGGCGTTCAACCGTGTCCCTCGGGGAGTCCTGTGGGGGGTGCTTCGGGAGTATGGGGTACCGAACCCCCTGATACGGGCTGTTTGGTCCCTGTACGACCGGAGTCAGAGTTTGGTCCGCATATCTGTCAGTAAGTCGGACTCGTTTCCAGTGAGGGTTGGACTCCGCCAAGGCTGCCCTTTGTCACCAATTCTGTTCATAACTTTTATGGACAGAATTTCTAGGCGCAGCCGAGGAGTAGAGGGGGTCCGGTTTGGTGGCCTCAGTATTGCATCTCTGCTTTTTGCAGATGATGTGGTTCTGTTGGCTTCATCAAGCCGTGATCTCCAACTCTCACCGGAGGGGTTCGCAGCAGAGTATAAAGCGGCTGGGATGAGAATAAGCACCTCCAAATCTGAGACCATGGTCCTCAGTCGGAAAAGGGTGGCATGCTCTCTCCAGGTCGGGGATGAGATCATGTCCCAAATGGAGGAGTTCAAGTATCTTGGGGTCTTGTTCACGAGTGAGGGAAGAATGGAACGAGACATCGACAGGCGGATCGGTGCAGCGTCTGCAGTGATGCGGACTTTGTATCGGTCCGTTGTGGTAAAGAAGGAGCTAAGCCGAAAGGCGAAGCTCTCAATTTACCGGTCGATCTTTGTTCCTACCCTCACCTATGGTCACGAGCTGTGGGTCGTGACTGAAAGAACAAGATCCCGGATACAAGCGGCCGAAATGAGTTTCCTCCGCAGGGTGTCCGGGCTCTCCCTTAGAGATAGGGTGAGAAGCTCGGTCATCCGGGAGGAAATCAGCGTAGAGCCGCTACTCCTGCGCATTGAGAGGAGCCAGATGAGGTGGCTGGGGCATCTGATTCGGATGCCTCCCAGACGCCTCCCTGGTGAGGTGTTCCGGGCACGTCCCACCGGGAGGAGACCCCAGGACACGCTGGAGAGACTACGTCCTTCGACTGGCCTGGGAACGCCTCGGGATCCCCCCGGAAGAGGTGGATGAAGTGGCTGGGGAGGGGGAAGTCTGGGCGTCCCTGCTAAAGCTACTGCCCCCGCGACCCGACCTCGGATAAGCGGTAGAAAATGGATGGATGGACATTCTGACTATTCCTCATTAAAATGCAAATTACCGCAAGGCAAGACTGGATGCGTGTGAGACATATTGTTGACTTTTTATTGACAAATATCACCGATGTATTCAAGTCATTTGGAAAGCAAACATCCACAAAGACAAAAAAATGAACAAGGACAGGACACTTTTCTGCTGAGGAACAGCGACGACGCAATTCTTAAGAGCTTTTCGGAATACTCTACTGCAAAAACAATAATAATCGTCATCATGATCGCTCTCTGCCCCGGTTGCTGCTGCTTTTACAAATCTGTAACAAAAAAAAAAAAGGGTAGTTCACTGAGAGGAGAGAACTGCATTATGGGTAGAGTACTCCTGTCGGCCGAACTTGACAATAATACTGTTCAGGCACTGCGAGAGACAACTCAATGTTGTAGTTTTGTCTTGAAATGTTAGTTCATAAATACGCTTCATCTACGCTCTACACTATTTGCACTTAATTATAATCAATATTTACAAGACCATCACACAGTTGTTTGATGTACATTTTAAGTCACACCAGAGTGAAATTTAAACTACTTTTAATAGACCAATTGAAAATTTTCAACAATACTTATCAACCATTTGTAGTAAAACATCTTTTTTTTTTCCAATTACTAGTAAATGTGTTTATCATTATGCTTATGTACAATATGTCAATACTATTGTGATCTATTTTTGCAGGTTTTTAGGGGCTGAAAAGGTTTGAGCAGGTTTGTTGGCTAGCTAGCTAGCTAACGTAGAAAATGCCACCCTGGTAGCCGAGCTTCGAACCCAGAACCTCGAAAGTGTGAGGCGGACGTGCTAACCGCGAGCGGGCATAAAAAACAATTATATCCAATTAGGGCTTTGCAGTGGTGCCTTGAGATACAATTTGTTCCGTGACCACAAATTTTCCAAACTTTCTTTGGCCGTTGAGAACACATCCTCGTATCTCCAGGTACCACTGGATTGTGATATCATAGGAAACATTGGGAAAATGTCACAAGTTACTAGTTATTAAGCGTAGGTGCCTTGGGCGAACGAAGGTCTGCTTGTTCAAGCCTCCGAACGGCGTTCCGTACATGGTACAATCATGAATCATCGCCGCAATAATAAGGACACAAACTGCGGATTATTTCCGGTGGGATCTTGCATAGAACACACGTTGTGCTTTGAGTGTGACATGAGTTAGCACCATGACGGCGGCGTGTCAGTCAGGCCTCGAAGAGGCGCGGGAGAGCCGCGTTGCGCTTCTCGAAGGCTCAGGCGTGGGCCGAGCCTCCGGGCGTTATTGCTTTGAGGCCGCCGTGGCACAGCAGCAGCGCGGCGGCGGGGGCCTCGGGCCGCGCCGGCGGGATGAAGACGGGACAGGAGCGTGTGCGCGCGTGGCTCTTGCGGCCCCCGGGGCGGCCGACCGGCTCGCCGACGGCGCCCGGCAGTAATGGCGGCGGCGGCGGCAACCCCAGCAGGCGGGGCCGCCAGCGTTCCAAGCGCTCCTCCTTGTGCTTGATGGAGTACCACGTGAGGAAGATGAAGACGAAGCCCACAAACTTGAGGCTGGCGGCCAGGCCGAAGTAGACGAAGCGGAAGGCGGTGACGTCGTACTCCCAGCACGAGCCGGGCACGCCGCAGTCCTGCTGCCACAGCATGCAGGTGGTGTCGATCACCGCGCCGAAGTAGATCGGCGTCGGGATGTACGCTGAAAAAACAAAACAGGAGTCAACACGCCAGGTTGGACACACACACACAGACCGATATGGCTTTTTTTCAGGGCAGACATTATTAAAAATTAGCAAAATTTCAAATAGTACTAACTCAGATGCTTAAATGCCTTTAAGAATATGTTTTTTAAGCAGCTTTTCAGATTTTCAAAATGGTAGGTTGCCCCCCCAATCTTAGACAATATACATTGTTGTTTTACAATTCTAACAAAAAAGGTGAGCAGCATCTCTTCTAAAGTGAACTGGAAATGTAAATAAATGTATCATTCCATGAAGTTTGCCTAGTTTTAAACTGATCTCTTATTGGCCATAGGAAATATATATACAGTATATTTGGATAAAATAAAAAGTCAGATGTCGATATGTGTCCAAATGACGAATATCTGTGTCGAAATTCGGGCCGGCTGATTTATTTTTCATTGAACCAATTAGTCAACTTTATTACTCCGCAAAGACAGTTAGAGCTTGAAGTTGATTCATACTAGTACAACAGAATTTGCATTATATTGTTATACTATTAATGAATAATAGGGAATGTGGTGAAAAAAATATACTGCATGAATTTTTGTTGTTGTTGCAACAACAAGAACAACTATGTAGTTGAATTTTTTTTAAAAGTGATGCCATTTAATCCCAGTTTGAATGGGACATGTCATTTTATATTCAGTAACTAATAAAGGCATTATTACGAAAGTGATGCATCAAAATGTGAGCTTGGATTTTGGAAAGAAAAGGTGCTGCTATACACCTCTCTCACCACTGGGTGGGAGCATTGTGCCATTTAAGACGTTTGGCTTGAGCCTTTTCTTTCTAATAAGCTCAATAAACTCACCGAGAGTTCTGAGAAGGACGAACTGCATGCCGAGAGCAAAAGGCCTCTCCGGTTCATCCACCGACCTGAACAAGACATCAATACACGTGACAACATTTTTCTTTTCTGGGATATTCAGTAACATTCCAACTTAGTTATTGTAGCACTTTGATGTTTGATCTTGACTTAAAGCTCTCAAATTACAAAAATATTTGGTAAACATTCAAATTCATTAATGGCAGCAATATGATTGTTTTCTTTGTAACATTAGTGCTTTAGCCTCTATGACTTTTTCCTCATGGGAAACGGGAAGCATTATTTTAACTTTTTGGGACTTTTTTCCTTCTATCATTACAATCAATCAAAACTTGCCAACAACTTTGCGCACGCACGCGTTGTGCTCGTTCATAACTTGACTTCTTGTAGTTTTGTGACTACACAGTTTCCTCACCTGAGCGTGACGATGATGGCGGAGGGCTGCGCGCAGGCGGTGATGAGGGTGACGATGAAGAGGAAGACGAGGAAGGGGACGAGCGTGTTGCACGTGCGGTCGCACTTCCCCGAGGCGGCGAAGCCGTTCTCGTTCAGGTACGTCTTGACGATGACCAGCTGCAGCCGATTGACGGGGCCGCCGCCCGACTGCGGCGTGATGACCTGCCGGCTCTGCACGCAGCCGCACTCCGTGTAGTTCCTCATCTGAGCGGCGGAAGGCCACAATGCGTCACACGCGCCGCAAAATACATTTCCCGCAAGTCCAGTACGGCGATGAATGCAATCAAAACGTGAATATGCAAATGCTACCATTACACCATCTAAATAATCAGTTGATTGAATTAACTGACGTTATAGTCACTTAATTTTGGCTTTTTTTCCCCAGATGTCAAATTAAATAAAAAAAATATATATACATACATGCATTATCATATATTGTTGTGGATTATTTTTGTTCATTTAAAACGCATTTGTGTGTGCGTGCGCGCGCTCACCCCGCTGCTGTCGTTGCCGACGGCGCTGCAGCCGGCCAGGCAGGGGTTGAAGTAGGTGATGCCGTCGGAGCCGCACACGGGCGCGTACTCGTGGATGCGGCAGCCGCAGTTGACGTTGCAGCTTCCCGTCAGATTCCTCTGCGTCAGCGTCAGCGTCGGACTGCGACGACGCACACGCAAATGACAATCAACGCCACGTCCGGAGATATTTTTCTATTTTGCCTTGAAACATTCCAAAACCTTTTCACCAAATCTGAGCTTTGGGACAATTTTAAGCTAACAACTAATTGATTATTAAAATAGTTGTCGATTGCTTTGATAACACCTTGAATGTTCTGTTATTTTTCTTCACATTTCTTGTCATTTTTTCTCAAATATTTGTGTCCAATATTTTAGTATTTTGAGATTTCTTTTTTTCATATTAGTGCAATCGCACTTTGGCTCTTGTTGATGAGTGCAAGTGTACCTAATGTTTTGACCCGCCGCTCCCATTGGCAAAATCCCTTGGCATATCTCGCAACATTGTGATCATACTGTTCACTGTCACATGACAAGTCCATAGTGTTTCATCTCTATTACGCAACATGCGTGCCTCTTTTGTCAGGTTGACATCGTCACCACATTGCGAGCGCAAGTTCATTTCTTCTTTTCTTTTTTTTTACTTCTCAGCGCTGGCATCTAAGCAGGAAAGGAGGGTCTCCACATTCCTCGGGAGGACGAGGATGCCGGAGCAGCCACGCTGACCGTCCCAGCCAGCTTGACAAATAGCAACTTTATTAGCAGTCATTCATTCCAATAATATTTTGCGACTCTCGTGTCGGCAAGGAAACCGGAAAAGGGCGATAAATCTCATTTCATCAATGTTATTTTTTTTTTTTTCTTTATATTTTAAATTACAGTACACAGTACAAATAGTTGACAAATATTTGTTTTTTAATCTAAAATGATTTTAATATTTAACATTTTAATTTGATAACATTTTTGTATTGTTGCTAATTGTGTATTTTTACCAAATATTTGGTATTTTGACCCATCTTGTCATATCTATTTATTTTTTAAATATTGAGGTATTTTTCTTCTAATGTTTTTGTATAATATTTTGGTGTTCTCTAATATTTTTGTATTGTTGCTCATATTTGCGTATTTATATCTAATGTTTCTATAGTTGTCATATTTGATCTATTTGTAATATTCAATTTTTTTTCTAGCATTTGGTTCTTTTTCCATTACTATATCTGTATTTTTTAGAAAGGGCAAAACACTGTTTTGCCCTTTTGGGGGGGGGGCCTTAAATGGGCCAAAACTCGTGGAGTGGACTTTCCGAGACGAGTCTGTCTTTGGAGAACAAAGTACCCGTGGGTTTTTTTGCCGCTGTTTTTTTGCGGGTCTACTCCTGATAGGCGCGCCTGCCGAGTTTCCTGCCGTTCAGTGCGAGCGCTCACCCGGTGGTGTAGGGTATGTTGATGCCTCCCAGGTTGATGCTCTCGCAGCCCACGATGAAGAGCGTGGAGAAGCAAAGCAGCGACACGCCGCTGCAGATCATGGCGAGCTTGGCCGACTCGCGGGCGCCCAGCTTCAGCTTCTTGATGATGTAGCCGCCCAGCACGATGCCCACGCCCGCGCTGGGCACGATGATCAGACCTGCGAGGAGGAGATAAGTGGAGATCTTTTAAAAGTTCCTGTTTTTCGTGCTGATTCCGATGTCCTTCTTGCTTGTAGTTCTTGTCCGTGACATCCATCTTGACGTGGGTTGGGTGTCCATGGCAACAGCACCGCCCCTTACCCTTTGTCTCCTGGCAACATGCGGTCGGAGACAAGGTAACGATATTTATTGCGCGCGTGCGTCTAGCAATGAGCATATGTTCGCCGGCAAGATACTCGGACGCGTCGACGGCGCGATAATCCCGACAGTTTGTGCATCATCAGCGCCGCTAAAGGATTAACATGAGTGGCCGGACAAATTAAAAGGGAAGGAAATCAACGTGCGTGCGCGTGCGTAATGAACGCGTTCCGCTCAAGGGACGGCGCGAGCACGTTTATTACTCAATGAAAGTCAGCAGGACAGCGTGACTCGCACAAGAAAAAGTCAGCGTCACCTTTTAAGTGCTATCGGAACGACAAAAGTGATTTCCTGTCAATGTCATTGGAAGGCTTAAAAAAAGCTTGGCTGGTCGAAAAGAACACAATTTAAAATAAAGTCCCTGAATTTACTTTGGGATCAAGACATTATTTACATAAACTAAAAGTAGTGATAGTCATAAATAGCAGTAGTAGAAGAATAAATCTTTCCACTTGCACAGATGTCGTCAAGCTGAACGCATCCACACTGTCATAGTGGTCGATTTTCGAGGGCCGACAATTAATCGAACAATCGACCACTATTTTTGATAATCGAGTAATGGTTTAGAGAGTCCGTTTCACTTAAAATTGTCCAACTTCAGCTTGTTAACTGAATGGTGTTGCCAAGTGAAGGTCCGCCACACACGTGCTCATTAAATGCTAACGTGAGCCAAAAATGTCATCAGGCTCACAAATTCAACTTTTGTCTGCTTCCTGTTTATTTATTTAAAATCAACATGAAGTTTAATGGCAAATCACATTTTTGGGGGGTTGAACTTGGCAATAATGACTCATAAGAAGAACCATTCGCCACGTAACCAATCAAAAGCCGCTTCGATAATCACCGACACGAACCAGGAACGACTACGGCGCCAAAACGAAAAGCGCGCCCGTCTCACCCGTGTATATGCTGGCGTTGGAGGCGGGGATGCCGAACTGGGACTCGATGAACTTGGGGATGAAGGTGATGAAGGCGGTGACGATGGCGCACTCGGCCGTGTAGGACAGGCTGACGAACAGGAAGGTCACGTTGCTGAGGATCCTCAGCGCCGCCTCGGGGAGGTCTGCGGAAGCACAAGACGGAGCGCCGGACGTCAGACGCCGGACGGTTCGTCCGCTCGGAACGCAGTTATTCCCGCTTCGTCCCGTCAAGGGCAGACGCGCCCCTTTAGGTGCGCCCGAGGCCGCTGTCGACATGATTTGGTGCCCCCGCGTTGATCCTGTCGCTCGCCAATTATGCGGTCAGCGTAAAGAAAATACACTGCTGTTGCTGGGCAAATTAGGTTCGCTTGCAAAGCTCATTTGGGCAGCTTCTTTGGGCTGAGTATCAAGCGCAAATCCTTACCCACTCCTTGGACAATTTAAGAGCACTCTATAATATTCGACTTTATAAAATCATAGAGTAATATCATCCTGAAACTCGCATTGTGACTATTCTCAGTAAGCTGAAATATTATACATGTTGATATACTGTATATTTAAATGTGTTGCTCCACCGTTTGTGTTCAAATATCTGTGGCTTAAAGGGTTCCAAAACCGCAACGGTCGATGCTAATCGTTAGCCTTTGGATGGCGTTTCCCAATGTAAACTAGCTTAAAAATACACAAATGGAGCTGAGGCTCGTCGAGGCCAACTGAGCTCTCGATCCACCGATCGCGCAGGCGTTATCGTTAGCGGCGAATGATTCGCGTCCGCGTCGGGGGAGGAAGCGGCGCGGCGTGGACAGATGGCGAGCTCCTGCCGCTGCCTCCCGCAGCTGTCCGCGACACGCCACTGGCTTGCGACGCTTGCTCCTTTTGTGGCGCTTCATTTGCATCATAACAGCCCGCGCTCAGTCAAAGCGACCTAAGAGCGCCACTTCCAAGTGGCAGGCCATGTTGGGCCAAAACCGTCACAGGGAACCCAAAATGAATGAAAGAATGGTTTTGAAATGCGCCAATCAGAGCCATTTCTCTGACCTTGCGGCGTTATTAGGATTTCATCTTTGATGGCTAGTATATGTGATTCAAAACGCCCTTAAATGGGCGCTTCGAACCAACATGGCCGACTTCCCGTGTCACGTGGGGCCTGGGTTCGACTTGACTTTTTTGCAGGTCTCCTCGTGATAGACATGCCTACCAAATTCCATGTGGCTGCGAAACTGACCGACCTTGCGGAGCTGATACATATTTCTTTGGTTTTATTGCGAGTCGTTCGGACTTTGCCGCCATGCTCCACTCGCACAGGATGAAAACAAAAAAAACCTCAAATATTTTGTCATTTAAGGTTGCCTTGCTAGTATATGTGGCTATTATTTGGAAGCAGTTAGACAAAATAGCACTTTTTCATCCCTGGGAATGGCTGAAACGACCCAAAAATTGCCAAAACGGCAGATTGTTCGGGAACGGGTTCCGTTGACCTTTTCGCAGTCTCCCAAATGTTATGTTGCCAAGTGCCACAGAGATAACAGATTATCTGTATCTTAAACACAACTTAGCAGACACATGACTGATATGCGCTTGTTATTCATACCTAACGTTCCTTCAAAAAGGTCTGCAACATTTCACAAGGAAAGCGAGAATGTGCACGATTGGAGAGATTCCGTTAGAATTTCTCCTTGGCTGCAGTCATCTGAAGGACAAAAACATAAATAAAATGGAGCTCGTTGGAAGTCGCTGGACTGCGACGTAGCTTCAGCGGAAGGACACACGCGCAGATGCACGCGGCAGCACAATTCCAAACTTTGAAGTGTTTGCATTTCACTCGGCGAATGTTTGGCCGACACCCTGGCTTGACGCCGTGTTTTCATCCATGGCTCCAAAAAATCTTTTCAATAAATAACTGTCTGGGTTATTTTTTTAAATGTGCGAGAACGCCGCATATGGCTTTTACATTTACAATTGTCTTTAACTGGGAGTGGAAATATGCAAATTCGTCCCGATTGTCCGCATGTTCGTACCTCGCATTCGACCAGCATTAAGCGCAAACAAATTGCGCTTTTTGCGACGGATGGTTGTCACGTGACGAGCGCCGTCGCTTTTGCTCGATTCCGACGAATCGGGGCCGTTGTTGGCCTGGGACCTCGTTTAAAAAAATGAGGCAACGGAGAGCGAGGAAAGCCCGCAGCAGAACGTACGGAAAATGGAATGTCCCCCCAGGTCGTTCGGCTCAGAGAAGAAATGAAAGCGTCGAGGCCATTTTACAGCGCCTTACCTGCTCCTTAAATCAATGACGTCCTGCCTGGAGATGCGAGTGGATTTCGCACTGCTGGACCAGAAGACCAATCGTGGCCATTGATTGGATTACAGGCACTTTGTACATCATTAGCTCCCGGCTAATCTAAGCGAGATAACAGCAGCGCCTTTGAGTTCCAACCTCGACACGACTTGTGTTTCATTGTTGTCGTCTTGCTTGTAGGCCGATTGCGGATGTTCAAATGGGACTTCAAACATTGGATGTAGTCGTGATAAAGGTTCAAGTCTAGTAGTTGCTCACCCTTGATGTCTTTCCCGAAGCCGATGGAGGAGGAGACGTTCTTGCCCTTGCTGCCAGACTTCTCCTTCATGACGCCGTCTTCGCCGGACAGCCCGCCGGGCGACGAGCCCGTCTTTTTCTTCCTCTTCTTGTGGCGCGGCGGCAACTTCTTGGGGAAGGCGAACATGGGAAAGATGACCAGGAGCATGGCGACGGCGCACAGCAAGAAGCCGCTCCACCTGAACGACAAAAAGCCACCGGATTGAATTTTCCAAACGGTCGACGATGAAAACAACAGCCTCGTATTTACCAGTTGCCGACAAAGCGAGGGTCGCTTTGGTCGATGTTGACCACGGTTTTGGGGTCCACGTAGAAGCCGATGAGGACGCCTCCCAGCAGGTAACCGGCCGCCGGGCCCAGGGCTCCCATCACGTACATGACGGCTGAGCCAAACCAAAACGGAGACAAAGGGAGATCTTACGAATGGACAAACGGTGCCGTTTTGATTCTGCGGTTTCCGCTGTAAATGGAGGACCCCTTATAGCGCGTTTCGTTTCATCAAGAAAAACTAGTGGCGAAGCCTCATCCCGTAAGTCTGCACAATGCATCGCGTTTTTCATTCATTCATCGTATCCGTCAGGCTCAAGTGTACTGAAGCGCAGCACCAAACAGCGCTGTAAAGTGCAGCGGTTCATGTCTCATTACCCCTTCGCCATGGAAACGCCCCAAAAAATGCGCACTGACCTGAGCCGCCGGATGCAAACGAGGCGATTGGACGCGACGAACCGATTGGAAATACAAATTCAACTAGTTAACAGTTGCGTTTTCGTTTCAGGACGAGACGTTTCCTTCTCAATGAACGAACGAACGAACGAAGGAACTTTCGAAGCAGCCCCGAGGCAAATTTTTCACAGCTTCTGGAACATGTGAACAGCTGACCTGAAAGCACCAGAGGTCTTGCGATGACCCGAGGGCTCGCCTGCAGCTTTCCGACACACAAGAACGCACAAGAGTGTGTGTGTGTGTGTGTGTGTCGCCACGGGAAGGCAAAATAAACTCATTAAAGTTAGAACACCTAGGTCGGACGAGTGGGGAAAATAATAAGGCCCCTGCAGCGGAGACAAGTCAAAGCCATTTAGCAGCTACAATCGGCAGGGGTCGAACTTTCCATAATTACACCTGGAACATTGCTTCAAACTAGCACGGTGTTCGGATTAGCACTTTGGAACGGTGTGTGTGTGTGTGTGTGTGTGTGTGTACTTTTTGAGACAATTAATTCACTGCCATTGACGGCTTTAGAAGTCAAATATCCATGTTAACTGGGAAGGCTGGCTGGGTGTGAATGAGTTCAAAGAAAGGTCTCGCTCACACACAGACAAGTAACTTTTTTGTCACATCTCGACAATATGCAAAATACTCTCTTTGTTTCACATAAAAAAAAAATATCCCTTAATCTCGACCTCTGACGCCAACGGAATACCTCGTCCACCCGCCGCCACATTACATACATCCTCCTTGCGTACGTTCATACACTCTCTCGACGTTGAAATTTGTATTTTTGGGGATTTTTATTTAAAAGGCGCGTGACCGCTTTGCCGCCAGACGCGACTCATTCCTCGAAGCACCCGAAGCAGGTGTCCTTCCCCCGTTGGCCCGCGTCGCATGGATATATATCATTTTTTTTAAACGCCGCCTTCTCTCGTCTTCCGCAGTCGAGGCGCGTTACCACAATGTGGCAGGATATTAGCGGGGACGAGCTATTCATTACAGCGGGCAAGCGTGGCAAAGGGTCTTATCTTTTTATCTCCCGCTCGAGATGAATAACGGCTCGTTGGCTCATAAACGGCTGAGGACGGTCCGGAATTGAATAAAACAGGACAAGGACCGCGTGGTGATAGAGTTGCAGATGAAGGCCAGGTTGCTTCTTCTAAAATTGGATTGCAATACAATATAATTCGCAAAAAGTACATGCGACGTGAATGCAAATTTGGAATCAGACTGTCTGTTGGAATATTTGGACGACACGAAACATATTCCGACCTCGCTTTAAGCGCCTCGTCGTTTATGTTCCCACACATTTCGAGGCATAAGTCACCAAGTGGTACATTTAAATTCTGTGCGCTGTGGTCAAAGTGACCGGGCTTATGGGAGAATGCAAATAATTGCATCAGCCACTTAAAAAGACATTATATAAATATATATATATAAACGCCAAACGTTACCGAAACCTTAGCATTGTTGTTTGTTTGAATGTCATTATCTTTGTCAGTGTTAAATCAACAAAAAAAACATTTTTGAATGAATTAAAAAGGCTAATATCTGCTGATTAAATGGACCAGTCCATTAATCGGTCCGGCTCCATTTTTTTCTAATGTAAAATATGTTTCTTGGCTTGTGAAACAATGGTCCACACGCCAGTTGAGCACGGTACCGAACATATCATCAAACCCTGGAGTGAGCTTTGGCTTCCACCAGTGGGACTGAATGAGGGCTGAAAGTAGTCACTGGCAGTCCAAGCAGGTGAGGACACTGATATTTTGGGCGGAAACTCCATCTTAACATGTGACCCAATCCCCCCCCCCCCCCTTAAAGCTGTTCCTCCCGACTGTTTGTTCCGTTTCGGACCGATGCGGTTTAGGAAACGACAGAAGGGCGACCGGGGCAGAGTCTTCAGATTGACAGATGTGCTGGCACAGCAGCAACAGCGGCAGGGGCGCGACACTCGATCACACACACGCTGCAGTGGGGTGGGGGGGGGTCGTGCCAATGAAGGAAGCCCGCCTCACCGCAAGCTTGCTTGACTCAATTACGCAACAGACCTTCAGCGGCGGCACGTGAAGGACGAAACCTTACGGGCTTCATAATATCCGTCGGGTGCGATTGGCTTTCCCCGCTTGCGTTTTTGTACCCAGTCAGCATCGGCGTGGCCGCTGGGGTCTGACTTTCAATACGCGGCGCCGTTTCTCCGCATTAGACATACATGACGAGGCGTAGATTGAGGACGCAGCAGAAAGAAGTATCGAGCCCTGTCCTTCTCGGAATCGTACGGAACGGGACGGATACGTGACAAGGAAAGCTTAAAGCGATTTATGAGGCATCGTTGACGACAGGTGAATCTTTGTGACATTTGTTAAAGATATCCAGACAGAGAGCGGCAAAATGGAAGAGTCCCATGTGGGAGGAAGCGGAGACAAAGCAAAACGGATGATTTGGGAAGTGACGGATCGGAGTGAGGTTGGGGGGCATCTGAACGCAAAGCGCAGAGTAAAGAAGAGACGCGAGCGCGCGACTGACGCTGCCGTGCAACTCGGCGAAAACGCTTTCTCGGCAACATCCGCGAACCTTCAGGGACCAAACGCTGCTCTGTTGTCTCCACGCTGCCTCGTCTTCCTCCTCCACACGCAACCCATTCCAGGTCCGCACCAAACAAACACTTGGAGGGCTTTCCGATCAGATCCAATTTACTGAACCCCAACTCTTTTCCCTACCAAACGCCACACCTTAGCCCCTAGACCAGGGGCCGGCAACCTTAAAGACTCAAAGAGCTATTTGTGCCCTCTCCCATGTGGAATTGCATTGCATCACAATGGGGAGGAGCTTCTGATATTTTGGTAACCAAATTCCGAACTTGACTGCGCAAACGTACATGCCTTTAACCTCTGCGACTTGATTCCTAACACCAAACACGCACAAAGATGTTTTAATTGCAGGAAATTCGCAGACCCCCGGCCGGTCAAGCCGCCAGCTATGACCAGCGCAGCTCGGACTGTAAATAGAACTTCCAGACATGATGACGAGACGCCGTCCGCAGTGAATAAGCCCCGTTCGCCTCCCCTGACCTCGTCTTCGCCCCCTCCCCCGTCCTCCCCCGTGCCCTTGACAACAGAGCGCACAAACACCTGGTGAGAAAGCACGCCGACTCATGAAGCGACCCTCCCCCAGCCCCCGTTGCCACAAGTCATTACCTCGGGCTAATCGTGTGTTTTAATCACAGGTCAGGAGGAATGCAAGAGACCAAACGCACGAATCGTCCGATTGTTCACTTCGAAAGTGTCCACCTGCGTTCATCTTTGTGATACGAAGTTAGCGGGATAACGGCAATAACAAACAAACAAAACAATCAATAAGAAACAAGAACCTCGGATTCGTGCTCCAAACGCGACCTTCGTCTAATCTCGACAAAAGGCGACATCGCTCTCTCTTTTACTCGGCGATATACTTTACAAAGCCTTCTCACGCGTCACGCGTTCCTGTTTCAACCGGAATAACGCACGTGCGCCAATGAAATTGCATCACCGCGGCGACTTGCTGACGGTGTCTTCTTACATGTTCCGACCTTACACAGGACAGACACACACACACACACAGAGACATTAAGAGTGAAATAATGCACATAGGTAATTTATTCCAAGACTACTTTTCAAGTAAACAAAGGAACACCATTTGAGCATTTATTTGCTATCCAGTCTCAGGTCCATGTACTAGTGCGCTGTTCATCCTCACTAGTAAGACAATTCAGGGGACTGATTCACTTAAAGAGTAACTAATCTCCACAATTAAAAAAAAAATATATATATATATATATATATATATATATATGTAATGTATGTGGCAGCAGTAGTCAAAACACGGTTCTCTGATCAATATTGCGTTTGTGGACAAAGAATTAAACAGAATAATTCATCAACGTGAGGAGGGCGAAATCGTTATCAGCTGCAGACCGAAAGCGACGTCAAAGATTTATCCCCACCTGGGCGTAAAACTCCACCTCTTCACATGTGGGAGCCCGCGGGACGCAGCAAGCGAGCCGCGTGGAATGTTTTCACGGATCAAGCGAGGTAAAGACGTTTGGATCGCGGCGGCCCGTCGGTACCGACCGGTACAGACGGAGAGAGCTTAGACTTGAAAGAAGTGAAAATGATCAGACGATCCCAAAGCCCTTCGGACTTGTACCATCGAGACGGAGGCCACCCGGTAGGTCGTGGTGCCGCCTCACATGCTTTACTCCTATAAGCCAAGACATGAGCAGTCACAAGGGGTGCTCAGAAACTACCAAGGCCACGTTCCCAGTTCGACCTGCCTCCTGAGGCACTCGTCCTTCAGTTGGGACTTTTTTTTTTTGTCACGCAAAAGTGAGCTATGTGGAGTCCCGGTTACTCATTCTTGAAGACAAACCCCACTTTGGTAGCTCCATCTCGCCTCAGACAAATGTCCCCTCGCTCGCTGCATCAGAAAATTAAGGAGATAAAAGTCTGCTCCTCGTTTTCCCACGAGCAAGGCAGCGAGATCTCAGTTCTCTAACACTTTGTGCTACATATCACATCATTCCAGATAACGGCGTATACTTTAGAAAACCTTTTTTTAATATATATATCATGACAGCAGCAATCTGACTTCAGAAGGACGTAAGCTGTGCGTAGTGTGCAGACATACTGGACAGTGACTACGGACATGTCTGAAATCAGCTCGAAACTCAATGACCGCTTCAAAAAAACAAGACACTGTGACAGTGATTTGATTCGAAAATATGGCTAGATTTGGATCGGCGCACATGAAAACTGCTTCTGAAGAAAAAAAGGGGGATGTGTGCGCTCCAAAAAAAAATAATCAATCAACTGGAAGTGATTTCTTGTGACTGTAGCGCAAAAGATGGAATATCCCCAGAAAGAACGGCCCCAATCCCACATCTGTGTTGCCTCCCAATGATCTAAATGACTACCAAAGTGCTTTGCTTTTACAAGCCCTGGAGCACTGACACGCAACCCAAAAGGAGGCCTCTCAACAAGATCCCGGCAGCGGGATCCTCCTCGGCTTTTTTGGGTGATCCGGTGGACATTCCGTCAGCATTAACTCCTTGCAACATCTGCGCTTCACAATGTAGCTTGCTCCTCAAAACCACTCACCGGTTAAGTGACCACGGAGATGATGAACGAAGCATCTGGGTACCCTCCGAATTTGGAGACACGGCAATGATCTTGCACCTGCAGCTTTTCAGGCCGTTGGCAGCCATTACCACCGCAATAATCTGCTCCACTGTACGCTACAGCCCCCGTGATGGGTCAAATCTTGCCTTGTAACCATAACAACCTATCTGATGAGATAAACTAGGATATCTGGGCTCGGGGTAATCGTATTTACCGCTCTTCTCTTCACTGGCAGCCGTGTAATCTCAACTGCCTGTGCGACAGTGGCCAGCGCAAAAAAAATAAATTAATAAAACTACAACGCAGATCCAATATGACAGCTGCTTAAGCGTTAACAATCTAACAAAAGGTTTAGCGTCGGAGTCGTAGCTCACGGTACAGCTTGGTTAAATGATTGAGATGCCGACTTGAGTCATTGGGAGGTAAGCAAAGGGACGGACAGACATTTTCCCCCAGCACAAAAAAACGCCGACACAAGGTGTACAGGTCCGGTATTGACTTGTCTTCTTTCACACGTATTTGTCTTTTCACACGGCCTGAAATGTGCAAACACTGCTGCGTGCTCGCTGGAAAACGATTGCCGAATTCTCCCAAAGCGCTTGCAAACTCACAGTCCTGATCGCGGCATCCGGGTCGTGGCAAAAAAAAACCACTGAAGTCTAATTCAAGGCAAGTTGGACTTCACAAACAGGATGAAGGTTTAATGTGAAAACATTTTCAAAAATCAAAAAAGAAGTCAAGTTGCCCTTGATTTAACTTGTGTGGATAACTCAGACCCCAAACACAAAACCAGCAACACCAACATAAACTCTTCCGGCTTTTGAGGTAGGATCGGCGTGGGATGGCAGCGTCACAATTGTGGCAAAAGTACTCACACTCGGTAAGTATACGGACAGATTCAACACCTTTACTTGAGTAAAAGTGAAAAAGTACAGACTGAAATGTACTTAAGTCAAATTACATTTTCACTGTCAATTATGTACAGGATCCGTTTTTGACGAGGTGGCACAGCACAAATTTTTTATTTTTTATTTTTTTTTAAGTCATCCGCGGAGGTTGCCAAGAGGAAAAACAAGCGGTTTTCAAATGTCATAAGATGGGGATGAGGTCGGACGACGTCGGCAGCCATCCGTCTCCCTCAAAACTGCGAATGTTTGGAGCAGACGAACCGTCAAGAAGGGAACAACGGCTTCAGGTCAGGAAGGCCTTCGCCAAAGTGAAGAAACAAAGGTTGCATTAACAGACGGAAAATGTCAATGAATAAACTCGTTGTAGTTCACGGGTCACATACAGCATAGCCAAATTTGATGTCAACTAGGCCAGACCAGTGAAATTATAGAATCATTAATATCGGAAAAAATACACTGCTGTTTTCTCCCTTTGTTTGAATGCAAAACAATCACGACATCTTCATTTCAAGCAGTCCTTTGTGGCAACTTCCAGGGTTCGTACGGTGACGCACTTTGCCCAAATGAGCCCTAATTGGAAGCAGGTAGCCTAAAAAGATGAAAAATCGCCAATTTTCTTTTTAACCTACGCGCTAGTTCATGTGGGTACACCATGGCATCAAGGATTGGCCATGAAAAGCAGGCGGTTGAAGGCCCGTTCTTTAACTCTACATCATTTTGATAAATGCAGACGCATACTCTGGAATATCTTTGGCCAGACCATGGGTCATGGGAGATTAGCATAATCGCTAATTCCTCTGTGGCTGCTAATTGAAATCTATAATAGTCATGGGACGTGTGGGCAGCAGGGGGTGCCTTAAGGGGGTTTTCTGCTCTTTTAATTGGTTCATGGCCTTGGTTGATCTTTTTAGGGGGGTTTAGCTATAGGAAACAGGGAGTGGTTTTTTTTTTCCCCACTACTCATTCTGTATTATTTAGCAAAAACATAACTGGGTCTTATCTTTAAATGTATTAGCAGGCTCACATCGATGTTTGTGGACAATAAAACACTATTCTTGAGGCATTCTTTTGATTTTTGTTCAACCAGAGGCGGGGATGAAGGGAGGATTAGGTGAAACAACATGAACCAAAGAGTGAGCGGGAACAAAGGGAAATAAATATGGCCAATTTTTTTTTTCTCCCCCCCCTGGCAGCATAGCTGAAGACAAAAGGTTTCTCAGTGTTCCTGCAATCACAGCCTCGCTTGTGGCATTTCCCCAGGAACCTTCCCACACTGTCAAAACAATCCGGCCAGTGCGCTGATAATGGCCGGTGGGCATCCGGCAAATGATGTCTAGCGAAGACTACGCACACACACACACACAGCTACGTGAAAAGTGAGTAAGACCTCTGCCCGTGGAAACAAAACAAGACTCCCACACTTGCTTCAAGGGGGAAGAACACGGTAAAAAAATAAACAAATTTAAAAAAAATCGAGGCCTTGAGCGTCATCAGTGACGCGGGCTCGCCAACAGGAAAGTCACATGGTTTATAAGGGAGTAGCAGTCAACGCAGGTACGTCTTGAGCTAAAATGTCGCACAGATCAACCATGAGCAGCTAGGTCCATGACGCTGGTTTTAACAGAAGGAACCCACACACGATGAGAAAAAAACATTTTTAAAAATCAACGTGCGCTTAACTGCTCTTGTAGCGTAGATTGTGGAGTACGCGATGACCAACACAGAACACCGTACACATAATCCGAGCAGGAGAAATAACTCCAAACACATGTTTTTTGCGACATCAGAGAATCAGGTCTTTGCTGTCTTTGATCACACGGGACTGAAAAATGCTCAAATTTGGCACAATTGTTGAAGTGCGCTGAAATGAGCACGAAAGAGGTGCTTTAAGTCCTAAATTTCACCCAGATTTTGCTCAAACTTTCGAGTCGTACAAAGTTCAGTATACGCAAAGAGAGCAAAGAAAGTGTGAGAAAGCCAGGATGATGAAACCGGAGCGGGCAAACGCAGTAACGTGATCCGCCAGCCCCCGAAGGTGCAAGATGGACACAGCCGACTGCGGGTCAGCACGCCCGATTATTACGAAACAGAGCAAATCCATAAACCACACACAACAAATCCGTGTAACACACTCCTGGAGAAACACTGACATCCATTCAAACAATTCCCAATTTGCTTGAGTTGTAGGGAGCACACCCCTTGCACTTAACGCAAGATCCTTCACCTATACTACTTATTCGTAAATGAACAGTGTTAAAAAAAATAATCAGAATAATAATTGCCATGCTACAGATTCCAAAACAAAATTTCCTGCAGTCATGTGTGCTGCTACTTGACTATTAATATCAAGCAGAGAGAATCCATTCACCTCATCATGAATGTTGAAGAGGAGACTGTTAAAAAGGAACGAGACCGGCCCCTCGACCAATTTGTGAATCAATCAGGGCTTGGGAACAGACCATGAATCGCAATTAGTTCACCTGTGACATTTTCACCTCGTTCGTCTGAAAAATGATCATTTATCAATGCCCAATATATCTTTGTTCATCGGTCTACGCCAGTGACGTATAGTGATAGGCAGAACAAAAAAATAAACGTGTATCCACCCGTTGCCGTTCATACAACAAAATAAGTCCCGGCTTCCTGCGAGCATATCAGCTTTGTGCTCGATTAATTTTCACACAGATAAAGTCAATTTCAATTAAATTTGGGAGAAACCGAAGATGAGATCCTCATAAGTTCACTAGCGGTAGTCACACTTTTTGTGACACTTTTGTCCGGTGGCGCGGCGTAAGAGTTTGCGTACGTGGAGTGGCCGGGTGTCCCAATACTTTTTCCCACACCGTCTTTCCAGAAGAATGGAAGCACATTCCCACTTCTTGTCTGCGCAGAGCGAGGCTGTAACGGGCAGGAATGCACTTGGGACATGTGTCGCCTTAAAAGGTCACGAGGGCGTGCAAGTATGCAATCTAATCAGCCCTTAACCCTCCCCCCCCCCCCCCCCCATCAATAGCACCTTTTCAGCATCATTGCCTTTTAAATCACAGATGGCACGAGTGTAAAAGAAGAGAAGAAGTGAATGAGAAAAGCCGATTATTGATCGGCAGGTATGCATTGCTTTGACCAAAATGAAATGGGCAACGTCGTTAGCCGTGAAGAGCAGTGGTGCTATTAGGTTGTAAATACGTACACAAAGGATAAGGGGTGCCCCAAGTCTTGTCTGGATGTCAAAGCAGAAGTGGGCATCCAAAAACGGACATTTTTGAGGGCAGCGGGGGTTTCTCAGCTCCAGTGGTTGGATGACACTGCGTTGCCGCAGCAACGCCAGGCCAAAGCCGCATCACAGGTCAGACGAAACACAAAAAGGAGGCGCCCGCTCGCTCTCACCACAAGTACCTCGCTGAGTCGCTGCAAATTGGGTTGGGGGTTTACGCAAATGGCTTTGTTGAGGCGAAGACCACCTCAAGGTACGTTGGGGGCGACTGGTTACCCTATGTCTTGTGAAAATGGAAATGTGACGGCTTGACGTTGCCATGGTTATTTCCCAGCAACTGGGATGCAAACCAAGGCTGTTTTTGCCCGGCGGACATGTCACAACATGTCTGCGCTTTCCTTCTATCTTGTTGTTTGTTTTTTGCCCCCCCGCTGCTTCAATTCGCGGCGATGACGCGAGCATGTGATCAATAGGGGAGTCTTGAGGGTAGCGGGGGAGGCGACATGAGGACGAGTTCAACGTGGACTGCTTTGCGTCGAAAGGCAGGGGTGGGCAACCTATAAATAATGTTCGATTGACTACTTGCATTAAACTCTTTCTCTACTGTTACTAAGGTATCTGTCACTAGCCCCTTTCACACTGACGAAATTCGGTAACTTTCGCACAGGACAGCGACCCGGGAAAAAGTCCGTTTTAAAGGCCGGTGTGACAAACAAATGCTTTTAACCCAAAAGGGCGGGAAACCATGCATTCTGTATCCTTCACACAGAACACCAACGTGTGAAAAAAGTCAATTTTGATGGGCAGTGTGAAAGGGGTTCGAGACAACAGAAGATGAATTCATTCATCTCTATCGTGTTTCACACAGCTTTTAACGCAACTGGGCGCAAGAACTGAGTGTTGCTTCTTAAAACGTTACATCCCAGTTCCAGCTTTGCGCTTATTCCCTTTCACACAGTCGCTGTTACGCCTCTGATACTACCTCGGAAACACACCGAACGGTGACGAAAGCTCGTTTTAAAAGGCAGTATAAAAACGGGCTTCTGATACTACCTCCAAAACTGGGAGCTTCGCAGGTCGAGTTCAACCAACCCATTCCATAGAAAAAAGCCGTCAGTGTGAAAGGGGCTTAGAGCTAACGCCACCGCAATCCACTGTTCAAGTTTAGCTTGTTTAATCACATGACTGGAGGACACAATAAGAGGTCAGTGGGACAGCGGGCATCTGCGTGAAAGCCTTCAGCAGATTGAGGGGTCGCCCACCAAGGCGGTCACATGGGGGGGGGGGGATTACTTTTGGAGCTATGCGTGCATATCGCAGCAGGCGAAACAATTACGCCGCCGCATACCAGGTACACACGACACCCGTGTAGAGACGCCTGAATGCATCTCCTCTCCTTCTGGCCGGCACAATTCGGAGTTTGACAGTGTGTCCTCTCGCGCGCACACTGTAGCGCTCCATTAATCATACGCAACCCAGTTCTGCCATCGAGCCCGCGTTCCCTCTCGCAGTGCTGCTGCAGGTCGACTTTGCGGCCTCTGCGGTTCCGCGCTGGCCGCGGCCTGCCGGGCTTATCGAAAGGCAGACAATCGTCCATCACGGCAATTAAGTGTGTTACAGACTACAAAGTGCACGTGGAAGTCCCAAGCTAACCGACCTCGCCATGATTCCACAAGGAGCCTACCGAAACAACTAAATCAATGGTGTACCGCTTTTTCTTGCCACTTGCTCTGTTAGCGTAACAGTCAAATTGGAACCGAATCCAGCTAAACACGCCACAGACAAAAAACAAGTAAGGTCCAATTTCCAGTTCCAATGTGCCGCCAGGGTGTTAACCGTTGCACAGCGTCCCACTGGCGGAAACGAAGCTCAACGTTAGCCCTTGCTGGAAAAGTGCCGTGAGCCAAGGTTTGATTCATGAGAAAGAAAGCAAAGAAATATTTGAACGTGAATTGCCAAAATACAACTACATTGTCTTAATAGTACACCTTCTATTCTGGAAAAGACACCTTTTTGCTCTATTTTTTAAAAATGGTTGTTGTTGTTTTGACTTTATTCCTGTGATCATATGCCTTTTGCCCCCGCCCCCCTAAAAAAAACTTTATTCATGAAGGGATGTCATATTTATGTGACGACACATCACAATCGCACCATATCAGCTTTGAATTGTAACTGCCTCCACATGTTTTAAACAGATAGTAATTTATTGCAAATGATTTTGCGGACCCTCAATCTACCACTCCCGGACCCCCCAGTTTGTGAACCGCTGACCCAGACCGAGGTGCGGACACAAGATCTGGATTCGGACCCTGAGCGCAACACGACTGCTGCAGCCGTACGTCCAGAAGAGGCGCATTCTGCACTGCGGGTGAACTTACCCAGGTAGAGAGACGCGTTCTCCTTCTTGACGTTGTCATCCAGGTAGGTGGGCCCCAGGGTGTAGATGGGCGTGGAGCCCATGCCCACCAGTATCTGGGCGCAGATGAACAGAGCCACGTAGAGGTCGTGTCCGTTGCCTTCGGGGTCGCGAGGGCACGAGGCCGCGTCGGTCGCCTCCCGGCCGCCGCCGAGACAGAGCCCTTCGTGGGCCGCCGACGCGTTCATCTCTTGGATCTGGTAGGGCGGCGAGATGAAGTGGGGCAGGGAGAAGAGCGCCGCCCCCACGGCGATGACCACGCCGCCGACGGCCAGCCAGCGCGGCCTCTGGCCCCGGCCGCCGAAATACGAGATGAAGACCACCACCAGCAAGCTGCCGATGTCGAAGCAGCTGACCAGCAGGCCCGACTCGGAGCTGCGGAGGCTGTAGCGCTTCTCGATGGTGGTGATGACGCTGCTCAGGTAGCCCGAAACCATCAGGGACTGGATAAACGTCAGGTAGCACATGCAGAACAGGAAGCAGCGCGAATCTCTGAGGATAACGCGCACATACTTCCTGGCCGGGACGCGGATAAGGCGGGACAGGGTCAAGCCGACTTTCTTGCCCCCGGCCGCCCCGCGGGGGTCCACGGGTAGGCCGCTGCTGAGCCCCACCATGCTGGACACAGACGGCGAGAAGTCCGTCCTGGAGGAGGGCGACTCGGGGGGTTGAGGCCGGAGCTGGCGGCCCTCGTCCACGTCAACGGCGGCCTTGCGGTCCGTCCGGCGGGGCCCGTTCAAGATGGGTAGGCTCTTGGACTTGAAGCAGCCTTCCGAGTCCACGTACCGGTCCTGGAGCCGGAGGATCTCCGGCGATTCCGAGAGATCGCTGCCGGTCTCGTCGCTGTCCGACGACGTCATGGCACAGCCGGGTGAGAGGAAGGGGAGGCGGAGGAAGAGGGGGCCTCGGCTTCTAGTGCCACGTGGGGACTCGGTTGGGGGACGGCATGGACGAAACTAAAGACCGCCCTGCCGGCATCACCGGCGCGGACTGGACGCCTCTGGTTACGGACATGTTGTCCATCCGCTGTTCACGCGGCGCACCTACGGCCAAAATATCATCACAAGTCAATAAGCAAAACCTGCGAGTACAGTCCAAATCTACAAAAACAAAACGTGAATCCCGTCCGGTTTAGACTCCCATTGTGGCGTTGCTTGTTATGGCTCTTTGTTAAATGCTGGTTTTCTTTGTTCCACAGCAGAGCAGCAGCCTAGACACACAACAGACAACAAGTGGTGATGGCGTCCAGAACAAAGACTGCGAGAGGGATGCGAGCACTTCATGCCGGACGAAATTTAGATGCTGCTCGGAATCCCTTCAAGTTCGCTGAGCCAAAACCTTTTGCACACAACTGTATGATCTATTTTGGTCATATTTGAAACAAGCTACATATGAGAGAAAATGACAGTTGCGTACAAGAATTGTTTTGGAAAACCTTTTCACCTGCAAAGCTGTTGTCGTGCCAGCGGGAAGTTTGTACTGAATTTTATATTTGATCCTTTGGTGAAATTTTACATTCAGGAGGTCTGCTGAATGTGATTTCGATGTCAGGTTATCTTTCTCCTCATTCTATTAACAATACTGCCGTAAGTTGTTGCTCTTGAATAGCTATTGTGCACTCACTGTACAGCTAGAATCTTTTATAAACCTGGAGTTTGAAATCAAATAATTGAAAGAATTACATACACACACTTTTATTTTTAAAAATATATATATATTTTGTTTACGGCCACAATTTCTGATAACATCGTTTCAGTGTGCAGTTTGCGTGCGTTCACAATGGGCACGAAAACCCACTTTTTATCGCTAAACTTCTGAAATTACACCAAAATCCGACCATAAACAACACAAACAAAGAGCGCCACCGATTGGCGGTGTTGTCAAAATGCCCCAAAGGAATAAAATGACCACAAAAACAGCAGCATCTCTCCTTTTGTCACGACACAAACACATTGGGAGAACAAAAGAGCACGCTGTCAGTGAACGTCTCACACAGTCACTCCGACGACAAACACGCCGCGACAATATTGACGTTATTGAACACATTTGTCCCAAAGAGGCGAGGAATGTTCTGTGTCGCTTGCAGAGAAAGACTTTAAAGGTTTGTTGTACTCACACGGGACAGAATGGAGGTAGTGTGTTGTTGTCCTCGGAGCAGTTGCTCGCTGAATGAAATCTGTCTGATGCGCAGGGCTGCTGGGGCTGGTGCCTCCTCCACCGACCGTGGGAAATTACACAACTTTGCTAGCTTCTCCACCAAAAGAACGACCACGAAATGGAATGTTCACACAGTAAATTTATAAAATATATTTTTAATATTCATTCGTAGGATTTGAGCAAACGTTTACAATGGTTTACAAGTTTACAAAGACAAGTGTAGCCGAAAAGTAGAGGTACACTGAACGCACCGCGCCACAAAACCTTGAATTGTTTACAACGTTAGCCATCTTGGGACTTGTAGTTCCCAGTTTTCAATGAATTTAAAAAGCTATCCTTTAATAACCAATTGTTAGGGAAAACGTTCAGATTAACCTCCAACAAAATAAATTCAGAATTTTACGTCTTAAAAAAATGGGTATTAAAATGACATTTTAAGATCTGAGACGCGAGACTAGAAACCGCCATAGACTTCGTGTACCGGCATGCATTTCGGTCTACGTCATCTTGACAGCTGGGAGCCATGCTGACCCTGTGCTTTGATTGACTGATCGCGGGGTCACACACACCAACGGGCTTGGAGCCACACCAAATATGGAATATCCTACGATATAAGTCACCTCAATGACATCAAATCATAATTAATAAAACAACTTCGCACAAGTTGATATTTTAATTTACTTTTAATCGTCATGGTACAAACATCTAGTTACTTACTTGTTTTAGATTGCTTTAGTGTTTGATAATGTGGGAAGCGCCAATTCAACGTAAGCAGATTCACTGTGTCCACCATCTTCAGAAGATTCAGACACACGAACAAGTCATTTGCATTATGATTCTATATACATTAAAAAAAAAAAAGGTGTTTGTGTTTAAGGTACTGAGAAAATGGGGTGAAGGTTTCAAGAAATGTGTTTTTGCAACTGAGAAAAGCTGTAAAGAAATACACATTTGATTTCCAAAAGGTGAAAATGTGTTATTTCTTGCAAAGAATCCTTACATTTTGCATTAACTGTCAGCAAATGAAACCCACACAGGTTATCAAAGTTGCATGGGAAATACTTTAAGGAATTCGGCTCTGCGCTCAGCATTCTTATTATTATTTTGTGGGAATCTGAGAGGATAGAGAGAGCTGGTTCTGACCTTTTGAAGAAAACAGAGAGAGAGAGAGAGAGAGAGAGAACCGCATGGGCGAACAAAGCATTCTTACAAATTATTCCAGTGATGTGTAAGTGCAAGCGCATTAGCAGAACAACTAGGGCACACGAGTAGAACGACGTATGTCGTACTAGTAACGTGTTTGTTTTGTTTTTCCTCCCCACGACTGCCTCCCACTAAATTCGCGAGTAATTGACGAGCCCTAAAAAGTTTTAAAATCGCCAACAAATTCCACAAGATGGGAGCAAAGCACCACGTTTGTCAAGATGAAACTCTTCAACTCACTTCAAAATAGCTAGGTGGCATCGCGTTTCCACAGGATGGCGGCAAAGTATTACTTTTATAGTTTTGGCCCGCCACCAACATGCAGGCGTTGACAACCTTGTGCCACTAGTGACAGTAGCAAATTCAACAGTTATCATCTAGTGCTGCACTAGAAGAACTAGTAGCGTGCAGATGTCAACTAGTGCACAGTGCTGCCTCACTCGTAACATGTAGTTGTCCTACTAGTGAGGACATAAACTGTGCACGTGCTTTTAGCGCGCGCTATGTTTTGTGGAGTTTTGTCGCCTCCTGCTGGTGAAATTACGCAACTGAAACACTCACGACATGAACTACATGAAAACAAATACAAAATTTGATTTTGGTTTAAAACATAATAAATAATGAACCACTATTATTAGATTATAATTTTTTTAAATTAAAACAAATGATTTAACCGTGCACATTTCTATTTCTGTAAATATTTTTCAATAAAAACATTTATAATTTAAAGTATGAGTGATTTTTTTTTCCTAAATAAAACAAAAAAAATGTATAAATAAATGCATTAAATTGGGAAAATATCAATATAATTACATTGTCAGATCCAACTCGAAATGATATAAATGTAATCAATGACTTGAGTGGTCCTCACGAGGTCATCGGCAGCCTACGGTGTGTCCCTGCTGGCCTCGGAGGAAGTTACGGCGAGAGTTGGAGGAGGGGGGAGCCGGTCCACGCTCTTCCTGTCAAGCATCCCGACTTTATTGACACAGACAGGAATCGCTAATCAACGTCCGTCTGTTTCGCCTGCCCTGACTCGTGTTCATTAACACAACACACACTTACACGCACGCGCGCAAACGCTATTTAGCCTTGGCTAGCTGCTGTGACACATACGGGAAAATCGGGCGCGGCCTCGTGTAACCGGAAGCCGAGCAAATGAAAGAGAACGACAGTAATGATAGAAAATAATTTGCTGGTAGCGCAGCTTCATCAGCTAATGGCTTTACAACCGCAGTACTCAGATATATACGGCAGGGGAGGGCAACATGAGGACCCCGGGGCCATACACGGCACACCAGGCTATTCTTAACAACAAACAAAATGCCTCAGAGGATTGGTTGTTTGAAAAAAAAAATACTAATATTGAACCAACAACAACAACAACAACAAACTTATTTTGGTTCATTCAAACAAAGTAAGGCACTGCAGATGGTTCTTGACCGCATTGCGCTTCATCGAACGGAGAAATGTTAAAAACCAGGGGCCCAGCCGATTATATCGGCCGAAAATAATGATAATCGGCCGGAGTTTTGCCGATTGAACGCCGATTTATTCTTACTTTTTCATGAAACAGCAAATCCTGTTCAGTAAGGAAGGGCAGGAAGTAAATGACATGCATGGCTGACAGAACAGTTTTCTGTGTGAATTGGTGTAATCCCTTGCGATATCACGGTTTTTTTCTTGCGGAATCAGGGCATTGCAGATTTTTCATCCAGTTGATCACCATTACTTTCTTTGAATCAACTAAAAGACTGTTTATTTCGCCGTATTTTAACATTTGCCCGTGCCACTACTTGATGCTCTGTTCAGTTGTTTCGATGCCGTTGGTCGTTATTTTGTCGTTTCGACATGTTTTCCCCTTTTTCAGTAACGTTGATATCCTTATGTATCAAAAATGTTTAAAGATTTAGCTGCTTCACTACGTGAGGCTCTGCCCATTTAGTATTGCCGCCGAGCAATCGTTGTTACTTTGTTGTAATAAACTGGAAAAACTTATTCTCTGTTCTTGATGACCAAGGAAACCATGATTTATTATGCTAAGGTTGTGACATTTGGCCACTTAGCTACATGGGACGCCATTCATTATTTTTTTAACACAGCATCACAACATCGCCATTACTTTGTTTTAAGAAACCAAGTGTTTGGACACATTTTCCATTTTTCTTTTACGTTGCTGTCGCGATGGAACCGTAGAGGTTTTCTCATTCAATTGCACCGCTAGCTGACGTGGTCTGCTAATTTCTTCGGACGCCGATCTCCGTTACTTTCTTTTGATAACCCAAGTGTTTCCATGTCGATATGATAACGTATCTCATAGATAAAGGCCTGGCTTTGAATGAGTCTTTTGTGTTGCATGTTAAGGACAGCCTACAGTCGCCCTTTTCCCTAAATCAGGCTTTCAGCCAACGAAAGCCCAGCGAGCAGCTGATGCATACGAATAAGACGAGTGCATCAGGATTGAAGGGTGCCGGTGTAGTTGCGTTCAAAAGTGCAAGGAGGGCCTCTCGCCCCCCCTGGCAAAAATAAAGACCCCCGGCATGAGCCTAAAAGCCCCACCCCCGCTGTGAGGAGCAATTCTAGCAGATCGGTCCCCCGCTAACTCCCACCGATGCTTATGCTAAAGGTGAGCGAACTGGCGAGAGGACTCACGCAGCTCTCTCCATGACAAAAGATGGCTTCCTAATAAATGACGAGGACATTAAGAATAATGCAGCTGCCTTTTCTCTGCACTGATGTTTAACACTGATAACACACACACACACACACACACGCACACACACGAGTGCGCTCCCACGCTGAGAGATGCAACAACATTTAACAGGCGCTCTGCTTGCGGCTTACAGCATGAGGCCATTTTCCAAAGGGAATGCTATATTATCATGCACAGCGATGTAATATTATGTTTAAACAGTGTATTGGCAGTAATATAAATGTAAAATTGGTGCATAAATACATTATATTTCGTACTTGTGTAGGCGATCTTCTTGAAAAAAAGATGTGAAGGAACAAAAAACCAAACAAACAAAAAACAAAACCCATTTTGGGCATTTTCATATCATTTGATCAGTAATGGTAAAGACACTGAATTTCCTTTTGAAAATCAATTTCACTGTTATGAGTATTAGTATGAGGAATATTTTTCACACTATTAATGGCAAAATGTCTTCGCCATTATGTGTCCCAAATGAAATTTCATGATTTGTAGCATGTTTTAGGAAGATGCAAATTACATTTTTCGGGATATATTGTATCCATTCCTAGGAAATCACAATGTCCAATAACTGGAGAGCTATTTTAAGACTTATCAGAATCATTGTTATTTGTTAAGTATGTCGAAAACACACAAGGAATTTGTCTCCGGTAGTTGGAGCCGCTTTAGTACGACAATAGACAGCCATTTTGACAAAAAAATACTTTTGAGACATAAAATCACCAAAACACACTACAGAGAGTAACTGAGCAATGAAACGTGACCGGAATGTACTCGCATACTGTGCATTTGTACGCTCTTTGAACACAAATATGGAAATGCCTGCGACCTTCCTGAGTGTCCCACTCATGTGGACAGGTCATCACAAATGTCCTGATTTAAAAAAAAAATTAAAAAAAATTCACTATTGTGGTTGTAGCATAAAACTGTAAAAAAAAAAAAAAAAAAAGAAATTAAAAAAAGTAGTAGAAATATACTCTAAAACTACAATACACACAAAAAAAAAAAAAAAAAACTGTTCTTGTAATATCTTCGTGTATTGGATCGATACGGGATGGTGGAGGGGTACCTAATGACGTGGCGTGTAAATGTAAAGGTTTCCTTTAGTGTGAAAAAAACCAAAAACTAACAACCAATAATGAATTGAAAATAAATGTCATTAATAAAATGTATGACTATAAATGCTTAAAAATATTATTTAGTTGTATTATCTGTTGATATTATGATTTTAGAATATATTATTGTAGCTTACGTTATTTTATATGCACAGCAATGTACGTGAACACCAATGAAAAATAAGAAATTAACAATTTTACAAAGTATTATAAAATACATCTGAATATTTTAAAATATATCATTTAGCTGAAGAGGTCAATAAAATATTAAAAAGACCTGCCAGAATAAATCCAATTTCAATATTTTAGCACGGTAATGACACTTTTTGAATTGATTTCATTACTTTTTTCAATTGGCACTTACGTTGTTTTACATACAGCGTATTGCTATAGTGTAATAAAATAAACATTTATTTGTATACTGTACTTTACTTTTACAATGTGAGTCATGAAAACCTCCCAAAATACACACACACACAAGCCACTTGCGTTTGTTGAGCTACAGCTGCTACCAGAGCAATGCCTTCTGCCCGTACAGCACCACTCTCACACACACACACAACACAATACATGAGTATTTGCAATGTAATTACTGCAACACTGGCTTTGTGTGAACAGTAATCCGGGGAATCCATTGTTGGCCATACGTGCCTGCTCCTTGATTATGACCAATACTCCACCAAAGCCATCCCCAAAAGCCCAAAGCCCACCCCCGCCCCCGAGCCACACCTCCCACACACACATGAAAAGTGTGCTGCCCCACAAAAAGAGGTGCAATTAGCCGAGTGGCACAATGGGCCAAACTTTTATAAGGCACTTTGAGGCAAACACCGAAGTGTGCCTCCTCGCGCCTCATCGCTTTGGGTGGGGTTGGGGGCCTTTTGTGCCCCCAACCCCACCCAAACAAGAAGCCTGTCATTTATTAGTCAACTGTTAATTGAAGGAGAACATCAGTAGCTTTGATTCAATCCCATTCCGACAGCTTTCTGGCAATCATTACGTGAGCGTCAGTGCGCCCACCGCACCTGCACGACTCAGCACCGTGGCCCTGGAGGCAATGCTGCGTTCAAGTCCGCTAGGAAGTCGGTGACATCTGACTCGGAGGGCTGACCTTTTCTGCAGCACGGATGTCTGAGATTTCCCAGTTTTTGTGCTGTAGCAACATTTCGCATTAGAATTATTATTATTTATTTATTTTTCTTTGTAAACACAACTTAAAATATGAAATTTCCCAGGTTACTTGAATGCAGCATGAGTTACAAAAACAACTGGTTAAGAACCTGAAAGTAAAAAAAAAAAGTTTTTGCGATGTTGAAACGTTTCACGTAAAAATTTGACTTTATTTTTGCAAAAAAAGAGTCATAAAACAGTATTTTACCAGGTTACATGAACGCAACATGAGTTTTACGAAAAAGGACTGGGTAAAAAACAGAAATGTAAAAAAAGAATTTCATGTGTTGAAACATTTCATGTAAAAATGATCCTGTTTTTTTTTTGCATTCCACATATCAATGACATTCTGAAAAAAAAACTGCAAAATAGATGAAAACACTGCAATTTCCCAGTTTAAAAAATGTTTGCATCTGTTTCTCACAAAAACTACCGAGTTAAAAAAAGCAAAAGTAAAACAAAATTGTATTGTAATTTCCCAGTTTCACAGAAGGCAGCATGCATTCCGCAAAGACGACAAAGTAAAACGTAGTAAAACTTGATTTTAGTTGGTGAAACACAGAAAAATTATATATTTTTAGTCGGCGGCTTTACCGACTCATCTCGCAGTCGCGCAACTTTGCTTTGTTGACGCCACTAAGCTAGACCACGGTGTGCGTGCGTGCGTGTGTACGTGCGCGTGTTTGCAGTGCAGGACACACATGAATGATTGTGAGGCTTAAACAAACCCTCTGTGGTTGTTCGCCATCGACCCGCTGATCCGCCGATCGCAACCGTCTAACGGAGCCGCGGAGGCCTCGCGCCGTAATTGACTTGCTCTTTGGGACTTCACACACACACACACACACACACGCATGCAGACACACACAAAGACGCGCGTGCGGGATTAGCAGCCGCCATTAGCCGCACCCTTGTTGCTCTTTTTTGTGTATTTTCTGTTGTGCTCGGAGTGCTAATTATGAGCTGTAGAAAAAAAAGTGTGTTTGCGGTTGTTGGTTTGAATCCCAGAGGAGGATCAGTGTTCAGGCTGCCCTTTGTGCTGCCTGATTAGAAAGGAGGGTGGGGTCGGGGGTTAGCATGCCTTACGAGCAAATTCACCCATTTGGGTTAATTGCTTTGTATCTCGCTATCATGTCTCATTTCGCAGTTTGGCAGATAGAATTTGTGCACAATTCTGAATGTTACGGTTAAACTCATATGAAACAAAGATAGCGACCGCATAGCCACCGCTACCTGTATGCTAACATACAATGGGAAACTACATGGGCACACGCGCTAACAATTAGCAACGGATATCTAAACACAAATGGTGCTCTAACACATGTAGACAGACCATACAACAATACTCAGAGGCATATGTTCTTTATCCTGTGAAAAGAACAACTAATATTACCGCCGCACTGAGAAGTCGACAGCATGGTCTTATCTTCTACTGCCCCCGAGTGGTCAAGGCGTATAACACAACTGAAGGAGAACGAAACCTGAAAAAGAAACTGTTTAATTCTTTTAAATTGTATTCAATTGTCATGTCAGTATGTTTTTATCAAGTCTAATATTATAGAGTCCTATTTCTCTCATTCTGATGGGAGCTTGTTAGCAAACGTCCGCACTCTCATCATCACTCTAACGGGTCCCCTCCCCCCATTTTTACCCCAAATGAGCTCATCCTTTTTGGCTTCACCCTTTGAAATACGACTGCCGGTGATTATTGGCCCGAGTGTGCGCTGTTAAGAGAAGAAGGACGGTAAAAGTGTGTGTGTGGTTGTTTGTCTTTAGGCCTGGACGGATGGCCCGTCGTGAGCTCACTGATTGGATCGTCCGGCTGATTGTAATTCCCCAGCGCGAGCTGCTGATTAACTAAAGCGAAATAAACGGCTTTTTTTTTAAATGGACGTTCCCTATCGCTTTCCCTTTTCCTCGCTCCCTCGCTTTTTTTTTTTTTGCTTTTAATTACTGTCATCATGCTCGACGGCGGCTGATGACTTGATTAAGGCTGTCGCGCGCAGTTCCAGTCTCTACCCCGCTGATGGATGACTCCCAAGCTTATTAACTTACTCGCCCCCCCACCACCACCGATCAATACTGCGCCGGACCTTGAAACGCAAGGATGGAGAAGGTGTGTGTGTGTCCGAAGGGCCCCCATGATGGAGAGACACATGATTAGCCACTATGGAAAGCGGAGTACAGGTGTATTGATTCGGATGGATTAGGCTCAGTTGCAGAGGCTTAAAAGCTTCCTTTTTCCCGACACTCTTCTTCGTAATGGTACCCGACACTGTGACCCTAACAATTTATACCACAGTTTCACTGGTAAGGATCTATAGAAAATGGAGGAACTTTGTAATCATAATTGAAATTAAAATACTTTTGAACGGTGGCGGCTGGTCAATAGAGGGCGCTAGGGCGCCGCCCTAAAGTCAATATATGTTTTTAGTAAACGGGTTTGACCTCGTGAACATACGTAAATATATTCTTTCACAGTTCACAATGGCTAAGTTGCAACACAATCGAAACTTTCCATTCTTGTGGGACGCAAATGTTTTTCGTCAAACCCAGCGGTTTCCTTTTACTTGGGAGACCACCAGGAGACACGGCAGATGAGGAAAGGTCACCAAGACACAAAACCTTATTCCCCACAGAACGGCCTGTCCGCTCCACTGGGGCTTTTCAGCAATCAGAGCTCATCATTGAAGATCATTTTGCCGCCAATGGAAGCGTTTGAGCGTGCCGAGAAGGCTTCACACGTTTGAAGGTGACGTGCCGACAATGCCGAGATTATGAGTACAGGGAACCCAAGGAGCAAACACACAAAAGGCTATTCTACCTCCCCTGCATGGTCATATCGATCACGACTGGATGTTATGTTAAGATGGCGGGCGGCTTGCTTGACAGAAATCGCAGTGACAGGAATGGAGTTACTGCATCTACTGTATACATTTCTTCCAATGGAGATGGGAATTGTTGCAGCTCCTTTTTTTAATTGCGAGTCATCAAACTTTGCCATCTCGCTAAAAAACTCAAATTCTTCGCAATTTAGCATCAACCATTTTTTCTCGTCGATGTGGTTTAAATTTGGGATTACGGTGGAATTTAAAGGACACTTGGAAAAAGCTTGAAACAACGCTAAAATGGCTGCTTCGAACCAAAGTAGCAGATTTCCTGAGTCTGACCCCTGAGTCATGGGTTCTTGAGACTTTTTTTGTGGATCTACTAGTGATAAACGTCTCTACCAAATTTCATGCTGCTAAGTGAACCCTGCTTTGGGGGCTGAATTTTCTTTGATGGACCCCTACAAATGGTTGAAATAACTAAAATTGGTCAATTCAAACCAAAGGTTGTGGACATATTGTGTCTTTTCAGCCATGGGTTGTTGAGACTTTTTTGTGGGTCTACTACTGATAAACGTCTCTACCAAATTTCATGCTGCTAAGTGAACCCTGCTTTGGGGGCTGAATTTCTTTTGATGGACCCCTAGAAATGGTTGAAATAACTAAAATTGGCCAATTCAAACCAAAGGTGGTGGACATATTGTTTCTTTTCAGGCATGGGCTCTTGAGACTTTTTGGTGGGTCTACTAGTGATAAACGTCTCTACCAAATTTCATGTTGCAAATACAAATTGTATTTGGGGGCTGAATTTTTATTTCAAGAACACCTGTAAATGGCTGAAGTGACCCTACCTCTACCCTACATAAACAGATTTTTAATTTTGATATAAAGAGGGAATATATAGTACACTATAGGGACATATATACAGTATACAGACACGCATATACTGACCTCTGTTTCTCCTCCATTCTGTGTTTGACCTAAGTGAAAGCCTCCTGCAGGGAAAGAGCCCTTTAAGATGATGCGCACCATTAATGTGACTGGGCTCCATTTCCCAGGCATTGATCTCAGAATGCAACGCTTCCAACCCCATCTAACTGCTAGAAGACCACAAGCACAAGTCAACCAAGAAATGTTCAAAATTTGGTCAAATCTGGAATTTGGTACTATTCGGTCAATGGGTTGAATATTTTAACACTAGAGATAAATGGATACTTAATTGAGCCCAAAGAAAAAAATAAATAAACATACTTTGAAAAACTCAAATGATTCAATCCAAAAGTAAATTGACACAAATACTGTAAAAATGAAAAATGGATGCAAAAGGAAGTTCGCAAAAATGAAGTTAAAAAAGAAAGAACTGATCCCATTGGAAATTCTCAAGAAAATATTAATTGAATGAATGAATAAACTATACAGAAATATTTAAATGCAAAGGTTAAAATAAGAATAAAAAAAAGAACAAAAATAATTTATCTGAAAGCAAATTCTGGGGGGAGGGGGGGGGGGGTAATGACGTTAAAATAAAATTGTTCTAAAGGTAACATACAAAAATGATCCCCAATGAAACTAAATCAAAATATGAAAATACTCAATCAAATATTATAAAATAGATAAATAAGCCAATAACAATTTCAAAGAAATGCAATAGTAATATCACTTCTATTGTTTATAAAATTATTTAGGAATGCTACTTTTTTTCAATAAAATAATCAACTTAAGGCGTTAATATCAAGCTACCATGTAGAAAATTGCTTTGATGGGAAAAATGTACATCTCAATGTTTAAAAAATAATAATACTAATAATAAAATCACATATTTTAGTCATAAATTATACAAAAAAGGTATGCACAATCTCCACAGTGAGACACTGGAGAAAAAATTGTGAATATTTAATATTCTAACAAATGAAAGAACAAATGATTTATGGCCATTTTGTCCTGTAATGAAGTATTTTATCAACATGTTGTCCAAGTCACCTGAAAGTAACATCTCCACTCAGCTTTCAGCTCGGACATTTTAAAGGATTTATGTCATAAAAGCCATTAAAAAGGCAACTTAGAGCGATGTTTTCAAGCCGTGTGTGCACACTTAGTGGCTACATTAAATCCCCGCAAGACAAACTTGTCTCAAGTGCAGAAGATTAATGCTGACCTCTGCAGTTTTTTCCTTTTTTTTGCACATTATGAGAAATATGGAGCCGCTTTTACCGTACGCACTCCTGGCCAAGCCGTCATCTGTGGCTTCTATTAGCTTGTCGCTCAATAGCGCGCTTGTCCTTGGATGTATTGTTTCTATTAACTCCTTTTGTTGTGTGCTTTGTTTTAATTAAAAGTGCTGATGGAGTTTTTTTTTTTTTTTTCGGGGAGGGGGGGGGGGGCAGATGTCACAACAGCACTAATGAATTGGCGCTATGTCCGGCAGATGAATCAATGCCGACTGTCTGTATGGCCCGGCATGAATCAGATTGTTAAATTTTTAAAAAAGCATAAACAGATCAATGGAGCTTTCAAGGCTTGCATATTGCTGACATAATTTCAATCGTGGCATGTGTGTGTGTGTGTGTGTGTGTGTGGCCACCTTTGCAACCAGAGCTGTAACACAAGCTCATTTAGCATATGGCATCTTTACCATCGGACGGGTAGACACAGTGGGGAGGCCCGGAGGATAGTCAAATACACTGCGCTGGACGCACACACGCGCATTAGCACACACATGATGATGCCACACACTAAGCCGTTGGAAAGCTTCTGTATGACCCTTTGAAATGGATAAACTTTGGAAAGAACACCCATTGGTGGGCTGAGCAGAGCAAGGACGTGTGTAAAAATGTGACAAATCTTCTATGGACTCTTGTTTGGCACTTACAAACAAATCCACTGGACCCTGGAAGCTCCAAACAAAATTCCATTGAAGATTTGGTACACTTTAAACATGTTGTTGCGCTGCTCATCCCACAAATGCATGTTCCTTACAAAAAGGGCATTATTTAAAAAGGTCAGAAACAGACTTTCTATCGGCATTACTCAGACTGGCAAGAACCATTGCTACCAAAGGGAGATATTCTCCCAAACACACATCATGTCACCACCTGATAGTCAGCGCTTCAAGGCCAAAACAAGAGTCCATAGACGATTTGACACATTTGACATGTTATTGTGCTGCTCGTCCCAAAAATGCGTGTTCCTTTACAAATGATGGATCATTTAAAAATGGTCATTAACAGGCGCTCTATCGGCATTTCTTTTATTGGCAAGAAGCGCAGTTACATCAGAGAATTAAGATAGGAACAAATGTCCAAATTTCATCGAACGGACCATTACTTACATTACATTTAAAAAAAACAAAACAAAAAAAAACAAAAAAACATCTTCATTTAACAAAATGTCAAAGGTTCATTGAAGAAAATAGGCAAACACACCCTTGACTACTGGGTCACGAGGATGTTGCTATCAGCTGTCAAAGCTTAAACCTTAATGGAAGCTAGCAATCCTAACAAATCAATGCGCCCCCAACAACAGGCTCGGATTTCCGACCGCACGCGGAGGAGAGCGGCCATGACGTCGTATGTCCATGACAAGCAAAACTTGGAAATAAAAAAAAAAAAAAAAATTTATTAAAAAAATCAGACGGTCTTTGGCGTTAAAGAGGTTAGACGCCCGGAAGCAGAAGCTAGCTGGCTAACTAGCAGATAGGTGACGCTAGGCTATGAGAGGGAGACCGTAAAGTAGCCGTTAGGATACATTAGTGGGTCTTTGAAGGCGTCACAAACGTTTCAAAAGGGGAGGGTTGGGGGTATGGTCGCAACCTTAAACACACCATGTGCCCTTCAGGATACTCTCACACCTTTAACCCCTGCTCTCCCTAGAGCCGGGTGGTCACGGTCAATGATCTGCCCGGCAACAGAGGTGTATCACACGAGGTCAAGTGGATGTTTTCACATCCGCACTCCGATGAAGGTGCTTAGAAAAGGGGAGCCCCCTGAGGCTACTCTGACATTGTACAGTTTCTATATTTTTTGCATTAAAACTCCAATGTTTGATTTTTATGTTCATTATGTCACGTTGCATAACATTTGCTAGAAGAGAATTATTTCCAAGCTGTGGAGCAGCCTGGAAAACAATTTCTGAGGCAAAAAAAAAAAAAAAAACAATCTTGGTGTTGTGGGAAGTATGAAGAATGACGATGATTTACTGCTACGTTAACAAAGGTATGTTTTATTTCATAACAGTTCAGGACAAAATATAGAAACACTCAATTGCATCATCAGTTGATTTATTTACAGTGAGATGGATTTATATTAAATAAATGTTGTGTTTAATGCCTTCAAAATGACACTAAATGCCGCTCAGTGGAACCATGTGATTCCACACAGCCAATCAAAAAGAAGAAAATTCAGAATATTTTTTTTTAAAAAAGCATATAGGATGATTATTAAAAATATTATTATAAAGGATGACAAATATTCTGTAAGTTATCTGTATTGCACACAATTGTTTTGAATTAAATTTTAAAAACACATTTCAATAAATCTTATCATCATTAATATCATTACAATGAAAAAAAATATTCTGTGGCTTGTCTGTGTACATTACCATTTTTTTTTTCAATTTCGAAGATAAATTATGGATAGAAATAAAATGAATATGAATTATTCTGTGTACAGGATTAATTGACTTTGTAATGCATTTTAGAAAATATCAAAACAAAAGTATATATAAAGTGTGAATTATAATATATTACAATTTATTCTCTTGCAGTAATAATTTATGTTTTATTTCATTTTAAAATGTTTAATCAGATTTGTTTTTTAAATATATAACTATAATTATTATTATAGAAATTATTCTGTAGAAAGTACTATAGAAGTTTTGTTTAAAATTAAATTAAATAAAATTATTAAAAAATATAATTACAATTAAAACAAAGTAAGATGTGTACAGTACAAATTCATTCAGTGAGTAACTTTCTAAACATTTAAATCAAATATTAATCATAAATATTATTACATTGAATCAAAAATGAGCCAGAGCTTGTCTGTGTACAGTACTATTTTTTTTCACATTTTATTTAAAACAAACACAAATGTTTGTTAATTATGCTAAGAAGTCCAAACTACAATAAAATATTACCTAAAAAGTAAAAACAATCATTTAAAAAAATAATAATAATATATCAACCCCTACATTACTATAATGACCCCATTTTCTTATTGGTAATAAAAGAAATCTCAGTACTGTAGTTTACATTGCGGCTCGACTGAGGCTGTGGTGGGGGTGTATGCGTGTGCGCGGCGGGCGGGAGGGGGGGGCATCCGTGAGCGCGTGTGTGTAAATGGATTTAGTTTAGGCGGGATTAGCCGCACTCAGAGAGGCAGAGACATGCAGGACGTGCGTGTGCCGCGAAGACTGTGTCCAGATGCTGCAAAGCTTTCCCTCGGGGGACCAACACATGCCCCTCAACTGCACTGGATCAACATGGATACTACTAAAGAAATACTGTGCTGTAAAAATAAATAAAGAAATAAATAATTCATTAAAACATATTTTTAGGAACAAAATGTGCATTACTGTATGTTGAAGAGTTTAAAAGGTTGTTTCTAAGCGTGTGAGTTTCAGAGTGTGGGTAAAATTAATAAGAGTTCTGGGGAGTCTATAAATAATCCCAAAAATATGTGGTTGCTACTTCATAGATTTCACCTATTGCATGCAATAATCAATTCTCTGATAACGTCCATCAAAAATTTACTTTTTTTTTTTTTGTCTCGTGTGCCTCATGAAGTGCGTAACAGTGGCAGTGTGAAAGGTTTTTGTGGGGCGTCTGCAGAGAGGAAGCATGCGTGGAAGCGTGCGGAACAAGGCGAATGACAAAGGCCCGTGTCGGCCTTACAAGCACGTTGGACCCCTCCTGCATGTCAATGGACCTCCCACCCCCCTTATTGCCATCATCTTTTTAGCACACTCACTTGTCTTATTATGAGGGATGGAGGGGGCCGGAATATGTGGCCCCGTGGGAGCGCAGGGGATCCTCACGGCAGCCCCCGTGGAGCAGGGTGAGGCCATCTGCCCTCTACTTGGGAGTCAACCCTACCTAGAACACACACACACACACACACAACAATATGGAGGGGCTTTACAGACAGTGTTTGATCTGCCTTTTATTCGGGCTTCAGCAGTGTGTGTGTGTGTGTGTGTGAGACCCCCTCTTGTGACTTACCTGAAAGACAACAATTACCCCCAAACAGTACAGATATACTCTATTTTAATCGGTTCCGTGAGTCCGTTTGCAAACGGAGGTAATGTTTCCCATTGAAATGCAATTAATTCGTTCCAGCGCCAGAAAGAAGTCATGTTTACCTTCTTTTCATTGGTGTGTGATTCAAAATGAATACATTACACGATAGAAATCAGTTGGGATGGCGGCGATACCGAAAATAGCCGACGATCTGTCAAATGTTTGCTTTGACTTGCGAGTGCTGTATGTCGGCAGGTGACTCAACTCGCATCACAACGTGACAGTTTGGCAGGTGTAATTGTTAAATATTCTTCAAAGAAAGTGGCTTCAAGCGGTTTATTGCCTGTCCTAGTTGAAGTTTACTGTCCAACTAAACATAAAACTGAGAATTACATGTTGTGTATTTAAAGAAACCACATAGCCTCTGCTAGCTTAAGGCTAACATGCAATGGGAAGCCCCATAGACACCAACAGGCTAACAATTAGCATCGATGTGATAGTGTTGTTACCCTTTAAGCAACGGATATCTGACTACTGTCGACAGACAATATAAGAGTACTCACGGTCATATATTCTTTATCCTCTGTGAAGAATAACTGATATTACTGCTGTACTGAGAAGCCGAGAGAGGAGCTCGCAAATCAAAGGGGAAAAAAACCCTCCAAATGACAGCTAGTATCTGGGAAAATGAAGTAGTAATTAAGTAAGTTGGGTCACTTGTATCTCAAGGCACCACTGTACAATATAGTGTACAGAAAATAACTTGTGCTTAGCACAAAGTAGACATAACAAATAAAACATTGTGATCGCTTTGTATTGGCTGTTGTGCTAATATCAATATCAAATGAATATAGACATAGCACTGATGTGATGTGTAAATGGACCAATCATGAACCACTAAGGGCGGGGCTAATGTGGGGCTAACAATCTTCCTATTTGATTGTCATTCTCTTTCTCCTCCTTTCTGGTTCGCCTTTCTTTTCCTTTGTCTCTCGTCACATCCCGCCACAAAGTGGAGGAGCTCGTGGGGGTGGGGTCCTGTTGTCCCGGCGAAGGCCCCCCCGGGGGGTCGTATATATGGCAGGGAGGGAGGGTCCACTCCAATCATGTACTTGTTTAAGCCTCCGTAGTTGTCCTATTTGAAGGTGACCCCTGACCCCGACAAGCCGGCCGTCCGCCCGGCCAGCCGTCAATGGCGCTGTCCGCTTACTGCATACATACAATACGGTACAGTACATCTAGCTGGGTCGTTTTTATATAATTTCATCAATAACGGTGATGGTGAAAACACGGCCCACTGCCTTTCCTTTTGAAAATCAATTCATTTTACTGATATGACTATTTGAATTATTGGCAGTTGCTATCCATCAAAAGATCATTATTGTAGTTAAGGGGGGGAAAAAAAGTGTTTTTCAAATACATTTTTTTATTTTTTAAATACCAAAATGTCTTTACAGTTAGGTGTCCTATGGCTTAATATGCATTTTCCATGAAGACCTAACACAAAATGGATCTTAGTGTTTGCACATGTGTGCACACCCTCTTATAACTGGGTATGTGGCTGCGTTAACCAATCACATTCAAACTCATGTTGGATGGCAGTCGGCACACTGTTTTAAGTGCCTGTGATTAACCCCAAAGAATGTTCAGCTGTTCTAGTCAGCTTTTCCTGACATTTGTGATGTCTGTGCATTCATACATCGATTGCTATTTATCTACGTATCACTCTCAATACGCCTCAATGGTTCGCAGTATGAACTGAAGCGAGATCAATACATCAATATCTATGTGCCAATGTATCTTTGAATCGTTGTAATGATATCTATGTATCACTGCATCTATCGGTGTCTATGTGAAAGTGTGGATATCTGGCTATTGGCTATCAGTCCACCAGGGAGACATGTGGCGACAGAGTGTGAGGGCAGATGTCCGTCAGGCTGCTTCTCATTGTGCTGGTGGCAATAGAGCAGCTCCCAGCACAACACACTATTGTCATTCATTTGCTCCAAGGGGACTTGTTTCATTTTACACCATCCTTCTTACAGCAGCGTCAGACATTTTATTGTAAATGTACATAAAGGTGAATGTCAGTGTTAGTTTTCAGCATGGAAAACTGGGCATTATTTATTTTAAAAAAAAATTCTAAATGCATGTTTTATTGATTTCCTTGCTTTTATGCTGTGTCCTGTGAGTATGCACTTACTTTTTCTATGAGCCAGAAGACACAACTCATGCTTGGATTATTATTTTTTTTATTCATTATTTGTCAAAATTATAAATAAAGGAGCCCACATTTTCAGTGGATCAGACATTATAAATTGGCAAAATGAAATAAGAACAATTGTTCCTTTACACAAAGCCCAAATAATAAAATAATAATAACCACAATCCACAGCACAAATCACATTGATATAAATTTGACACGTTTTCATGATCATTTGAATTATCGTGTGCCTCATTAAATAAGCCTGTACAGCACAATTTTCTTCAACAGTTACCATTTAAAACTACCTAAAAAGAAACATTTCACTTCTTAAAGCGTATAAATGGGACAATAAAGTTGTTTGGCTTTTAGTTCCAGGGACGATATTCGGGATTTAGAAGGGTTATTCCAGTGTAAGGTTGGAAGTTGATGTCGACGTTTCTTTGGCTTTTTGGATTGTCTTCCAAAATGGATTCTTCCACGGGTCCATTTCCTGGAGTGAGAATTGCGCTGTCCAAGATTTGCCTGTCTTAAAAGAAACAGAAAAAAATAACATTTTAACGTAAAAAGCAGTTCTTATTCGTATTTCTTTCAAACGCTCAGAAACAGAACAAAAAAAAGTTTCTATAATAATACTTTTTACCCTGTTGTACATATTTCCATTTTATGACAGGCATTCATTATGACTGCACAATGAAAATGTTTATGTTCATGTTTAGCAATATATTAATCCCACTTAAATGCTTTTAAAACCAAGCTAAACTAAAAAGTTTGGTTTCAAAAATCCTTTAAATTGCTTACTTTTATGACTTTTGGCGTGGTACTTGAGTTCGTGCTCCTCCTGGAAGGAAGCTCCACACAGGTCGCAGGGGAACGGCTTGTCGCGGGCGTGGGTCCGCCGGACGTGGCTGTCGTGCGCCGCGTGGGAGGCGAAGGCCTTGCCGCAGTGCTTGCACTTGAACGGCCGCTCTCCAGAGTGCTGGCGGATGTGCGTGCGCAGAATGCTGGAAGCAGTGAAGGCCTGAAGGGGAGGTCGAGGACAAAAATGACATTAGAAATAGTTACTTGTTTTTGTTTTATGAAGATTTTTTTTCATATTGCCCACATTTTGCCAGATCACTGGATTTTGAGTGGATGCTGTAATTGTTTTGGGTGGTAGAATGAGAGTCTGGGGAGATTCATACATCTTGAAAATATGTATAAATAATCACCAAAAATATGTGGTCGCTACTTCGCGGTCCGGAAAACTAACTCTCGCAATAAACGAGAGATTACTATTTTATGTGGCTGTCTAAAAAGAAAAGCTGCGAAATTAAATTAAATATACAACCAAATGTCAATTTCTTGTGGATGTTAAATTTAATTAATATGCTTCATTCCATTTTAGTGTTAAAAAAAAGTCTCGTTATTAATATTTTTAATCAGGTGATAAAGTAGTTCCACTTAGAACTTTCATTGATGTCTTTTGTGATTGTCTTAAAAAGTAAAACTTATGCAATTGTTTATTTTTCAGTTGGACTAATATGCTTAATTTCATGTTATTGCTATCGAAACTCATCATTTCAAGTCTTGTCATTAATATTTCTAATCAGGCAATAAAGGCGCTCCACTGAATTGTTACTTCATTTGTCTTTTTTTCTGGCTGCCTAAAACATCATACACATGCTAAATAAAACGCCGTTTAAATAGAACATACAATCATTTGTTAATTTATTGTGGAAATACATTAATATGCTTAATTCCATTTTCATGCTACCAGAAACTATCGGTTTGGGGCTTCTAATTTTTAATCAGGGAATAAAGTAGTTTCACTTAGAACCTTCATTAATTTCTTTTGTGGATGTTTTGAAAACAAAACATTTAAATAAAATATACACTTTTTTGTATTTAATGGGTTCATTTCATTTTAGTGTTGACGACGATTCTTCATATTTTTAATCAGACGATAACGTAGTTCCACTTCAAAACGTTCATTTATGACATTTTAAAAACAAAATGAAATTGTAAATTGAACGGACAAACATCTTGTTTAAGTTCAATTTAATTAATATCCGTTATTTCATTTTGAAGTTACGAAAAAACAATTGCCTAGTTAGCGAGATAACGTACGCGGGCAGGTCAAGTGGTGATAAGAGTCACGCAACAAAACATTCCCGTAGTGTGTAAAAAAAAAAAAAAAAAAGGGGGAAAGAAGTGAAGATACCGTGCAGTGAAAGAAGAACAAAAGGACAAGAAGGCCTTCTGCTCATTCCACGGTCGTAAATTAAACGAAAATGTGGCGAGACAAAAGGGTGCGTGTACATCTGGCGATAATTAGCATGGAAGTGTGTCGCGCAAGTGTGCCCGCGGAGGGACACAATAGCCACGGCCCTCGAGGCAAAATTAATGCGCCGTAAAACCAGGAAGTGGATACGTGACGATACCGCACAAACAAATCAATCACATCAAAATAACAATTAAATAAAAGTCACGTTTAAAAAAAAAAAAAAAAACATTTCCTTATTTGGTCCATCCTTCTCCTCACCTTGTTGCAGTAGACACACTTGTAGGGACGTTCTCCCGAGTGGACTCGCATGTGTTTGTTGAGGCTGGACGACTGAGAAAAACTCTTTCCACAAACTGTGCACTGCAACACACAAACAAATCCCAACCACAGTTTTGTTCACATTTGTCTTCATTTCGCAATAAGCTTTTTTTAATTATTATTTTTTTACTTATATTGAGGCTTAATGCAGGATGAAGCTGGCCTCTATAAAAACTTACAATAGTTTTTTTTTTTTTTACTTAACATTATAACAATAATATTTCATATATTTGTTGTATTGCACTCTCTGAATAAAAAAAATAATAATTTTGTTTTCACAAGGAATAATAGATTTTCTTACAAATACAATTCTGTCATGAGGATTCACGTTTCATATCGGAAAACAAATATAAACTCACAATAAAAATCCCTCTATTAATGATTATTAATAATGTGGATAATTGTTTAAAACACTTCAGACGTAACAATTTTCAGATAATTCTTATTTTAGAAAACCTGAATTTTCCAGTGAACAATGAATCCTAACAAAATTCCAGGTATGATAATTTGAATTTGAAATGTTTTATTTATTTGTAGTATGATACAAGGTTATCATTGTTTACTTTTACTGTCATGTAAATTTACGTTTTTATTTGAATTATTTTTTTATTATTTGTTTAAATTTTATTATTATTAATGCAATGATCATAATGATGTTGTATTTGGAGTTGTGATTAATTCTATATCACACCAGTGAATAATTTGGATTACTTTTTTCCCCCCAAAACTTGAACATTGTACGTAATTATTTTTGAGCTGTTCTTTCAGCACCATATTGTTATTATCATCATTTTTATTAAACTATATTAATAAACAGTGGCGGTTCTAGGGAGGGCAGGAGGGCCATTGCCCCCTTAGCAGCCTGGACGACCCTCTTTAGAATACAATGAAAGTTTGTACTGAAGTAAGAAAAATACTATTAACAATAAAGTATGTTTTTATATATATATGAAAACCTTGTGTGGCCGGTGCTTCTCGTGCACGTGCAGGATGTGTATGCGCAGGCGATCCCTCTTCTCGAAGGAGCGGCTGCACAGGTGGCAGGGGAACTTGCGGTCGCCCCGGTCCACGCAGCGCGTGTACTTCAGGTGCTTGTCCCGGTAGTACTTGTAGGCGAACACCTTGCCGCACCGGTCACACTTGAAGCCCTCGCCGGCATCTGAAGAAAAAATTCACGAGTTTATATCGGTCCCCATCTTAAGTCAAGTCCCCATCTCTGGTTCCTGGTCTCACCTTCAGCGGAAGGTAGGGTGTCATTAATCTCGTGACCCCTGAGGGCAAGCGGGATGCCCAAAAACTGCACGTAGCCGTCCCCGTACCACACCAAGAGCTCCTGCTCGCCTCTGATCTCCTTGCAGGCCTCGTAGAAGATCTGACCCTTGACCTGCACCGCCGCCAGGTTCTGCTCGTTGGCGAAGCGGGCGCACTTGACCAGCGACATCCAGTTGCCCGAGCCGCCCCGCCCGTCCACAAAGTGGCTCAGGCGGCCGTTCTCGAACACCTGCGAAAAAGCGAGGATGTCGAAATTAGATAAAGCGAACTGTAAAAACATCGTTAAACAGAATGTAAAGAATTCAACAGTTTGTGCATCATGATTTCATGCTTTAATTCAATGGGCATTGTGTCTTGTATGTGTCTTGGCCACCAGGGGGCAGTGTAAGTCACACATACACTGTCAAAAGTCACAATACACTTAGATTTGATGGTGTAAAATGAAGGAGACCGTTGCAACCACCTGTAGTAGTAGTAGCAGTAATATTAGTCGTTTTATGTAGAGGATAAAGTATATATGCCTGCGAGTATTGTACCATTTTGCCCCAAAGACTCCACAAGACGAGTCGTACCTCCCACATGAGGGTGTTGTCGTCGTAGGTTTTCATCTCGCTGGTGTTGACCAGCTTGCCCAGGAAGGGTCCGAAGCGCGTGCCTTTGGGAACGCTGCTCTTGGCGTCGGTGAACACGCCGCAGTGAGACACGCTGCCCCAGCACGCCTGCACGATGCTCAGACCTGCAAGGAAAACGTCGCTCACGTTCCGACACGCAACAGAAAAGTGGACTTGGGCGGGGGCTCACCCTCAGGAAGGTCCAGAGCGTCCACGTCCAGCGGGAGGACGTTGCAATCTGGAAGGAAATCAGGTTTAGTCAGATTACAAATTTGGCATCAATTCATTAAGAGTTGAAATACGAGAAAATGGATCACATTTTCAAAATATACACCGTATGTAGAAAGAGAAGAAAAAAACATATACAAATATAAATTGCATACATTGGTCTATATTCAAGTTACAAGGTAGCTTTTTATTGTCAGTTCGACAATATGTGCGAAACGTAGAGGATTAAAAGGGCACACAGTGCCACAATAAACGTTCAGTATAAAAAATTTAAAACACAGCTCGAAGATAAAAAAAAAAATATCACGAGACAACATAACATTTAATATATGTGGCTATTTTATTCCTATATTTTAATGATTGATATTTAGTTATTCTAACTTTACTCGATTTATACATTTTTAAACTTGATTTGTTCATTTTTTTAAACACTTAATTTATCTTTTAAAAATTAAAAAAACTCTGATTTGTGTTCTAACCTCATTTGTTGATTTTCTTTGACTGAAGTGTTTTTTGGTTTTTTTTTAAACCTGATTTGTTTAGTGTTTTTATCTGACGTTTACCCCTAATTTCACTATTTTTTATACCAAATTTGTTCCTTTAAAAATCTCGTTTTTAAACTTATTTTCTGCTCTCATATGAACTAATTGTATGTTTTACATATTACCGATTAGTTCCTTTTTATACAGAATTTGCGCACCAGGCAAAAATAAGGTAATGAGGTTAAAAGCGAAGACAATTAAAATCTGTATTTTTACATATTTTAAACTATCATTGAACGCCTTTTTTTCCCTTCAATTATGATTTTTTTTTTTGCTCGACCTGGTTTGTCAGGCAGCTTCACCCCGGATATAGCGTGGCCTCCACCTCCACCTCCACCGCCTCCGCCTCGTCCGGGGCCCGCCGAGTATCCGTACAAGACGGCGAACAAGTCGTCCTCGCTGAAGTTGAAGCGACCTCTCTTCTCCGGGGACGGAGCCCGGTTCCGGAGCGACAGCTTAGCCGGCGAGGCGGAGGCGCAGGACGACCTCCCGCAGTCGTTCCCGCCGGCCGGACTGCACAGACTCAAGTCCGAAAGCGAGAACGGACCGGCGGCGTGCTCCGTCGCCACTGCGGCCAGGTCCTCCGTCTTGGACGAGCACAGCGGGTGTCCTGGCGCGAGGTGGCCGAGGTAAGGCAGCGCCGGGCCGGCTGACATGTGCTGCTGCTGCTGCTGCAGATAAGGGTTGAGCATCAGCGCGGAGGTGGATTTGAGAGGGTGAAGGAGGCCGTGAGTCCGGGGGAGGAGGTCCATGTACGGGTGGTGGTGGTGATGAGGGCCGGGGAAGAAGCTCCGGGCGGGACTCGTCTTGAACATGTCCGCCTGGAGGCTCCCGTCCTTGGGCGCTGGCGGGAGGCTGGACAGGGTGAGCAGCATGAGGGATGGAGCCGTGTCCTTGAAGGAGACATGTTGGAACAATCAATGAGCACTATAACACTTAATTTTGCTCACGTTGTTGCTAAGATAAACTCAACCTCACCCTAGATTAATTTTTTTAATACAACCAAGTCACTTTCACTGCCGTTTTGCATTTTGAAGCACTTTATTTTTATTTTTTTTGCTTTTTTTCAACTTTTAATGAAAGAAAGAAAAGAGACAAATTATACTTTTATCTGTAAGAAAATGTTTAACTCCATCCTACTTAAATATATGGACATCATGCATACTAAAATGTCAATTTTTTTTTGTGGGGGGGGGGGTGAAAAAGTTAAAATCCATAATTTCTTGACCAGAATCTGTCACTTTCACTGCCGTTTTGAATTTTAAAGCATTGTCATTTTCATCTGTGAAGAGTGCAAAAGAAATTAAGTTTACATACTTGCTCATTTGTTTTGTTTTTGCAATTTTTTAAAGTTTTAATGGAACTAAAAATGAAAAAATAAGTGAATTTAGCTGGAAGAAAATAATTTTGCTTAAATAAAAGGACATCAGGCACACTAAAATGCAATGTTTCTTTCTTATCCTGTCACTTTCACTGCCCTTTTGACCGACATCTTAAAGCTCCTTGTTATCTTTTTATCTACACGCACGCACGCACGCACGCACGCACGCACGCACACTCATCCATCACTGCTGTGTGTGGGAGTATTTTAGGAAACATTCGTCCAGTACAAAGAGATACAAATCAGGGTCATGACACTTATTGAGGCCCACCAGAGCAGAGGTAAACTTGCTCTCTTTACAGACCTTCACACTAATTTCTGTTATGCAAGATTTAATTTTCAAGAAAAGTCTGCAAGTGATAAAAATCCACTAAAATACACATAGGAATGTAAAAATTCAGCAAAATAAAAGTTTAAAAAAATAAAATACATTTCTTTTAATAAATAAAGCTTACCTCGTGACCAATTTAGAGTCGTTCCACAGTGAAGCTTGGTGTCATATCCTCCCACGCACGCACACGTAGAATCTTCTCCAAGTGGACCAGTGTGTGTTTTGTGTGCTGGGAGTCTGCGGTCATCTGAGGGCATCCATGTTGATCCGCTGACGAAGTTGCTTCCTGCTTTCTATTGGCTCCTGCAGACTACTGGCTCATGCATCTCAATAACGCCTCATAACACTCACTCCTCCTCTCTGCAGGGACAACCCACCCTGTTAACTTGTAGACATTTACATATGATGATGACCCCCACAACAATTGATGTTATCTCAAGCTTCAGTTTTGCCCAATAAGTGTACCTAATGTTGTGACCTGCGAGTGTAGAAATTAAAAGTAACATCGTGTCATACATGTCAATGGTAAGTATTATTTTAATTTTAAGAACTAGTGAATGAAATTCAACTGCAAGTATTTGTAGGGTGTTTTTATCCTCCTTAAAATACACTGAACATTTTTATTCTCTGTCATTTTGGGGGGATTACTAGAGAGCCCCTAAAGGGAGATGGGAAAAGAATACAAATAAAACATTTCTCGTGCGGACCAGATAGTTCCCCCCCCCCTCTTGAGCTAGAGAAAGTTTTATGAGTGCACTGGAAGTTTTCTCGTGAGCACAAGAAAGTTTTATGAGCACACAAATCAAATTTGAATGTTTTTTTTTGCGAGGGGGTGAAACGGAAGATGGCTGGATTTGACTCAATTCATGAAAAAATGGAAATGTGTGCTTTTGCATTTGAACTCTTAAATTCAACAATTTTTTGTTGTTTTGAAATATTAAATATTTTTTTTATTTTTTTTTTAAAATTAAAAACAAATACTTTTTGAGACTGAAATTATTTCCTACAATGCAAAATGAGATTAAGTGGCTTTCAATCTTTCGTGAGGAAAGTTAATATTTTTTTCAAAAATATTACATCACTTAGTATGATAAAAGTCATTTGCTGGATGAAACAAACAAAACGCACCGCTGTGGAAAATCTCAATAACAGAATTCTTTATTTACAAGGCAAATAGCATCAGCAAAGCCATATTAGTTCACAACTTGCATAACTGTGGTTTTTAACTTCTCCTGTGTTTTGATGTCATTTTGCATAAAACGCTCGCACACACACACACGCACGCGCGCACACACACACACGGGGTACAATGGGGGTACAGTGTGATTTTTGTGAACAATGCAGGCGAAAACGCAACACACACACCAGCTGTGGAAAAACAAAACAAGCGTTCCAGAGGGAAAAAGTCCGTTATTATAATACATTTAACATATTATAGCGTTTTCCTTGTGGATCAAAAAGTCGCACCCGATTCTTATTGTACAAGTCACTATACAAATGTATACACACGGCCATGTCATAGCGGACGAGATCTAAGGCATTATGCTATTTTAGTTTTTTTCTTTTTTTTTTCTTTTAGACATTTTATTTGTAGCTCTAGGAAATCGGCAGACAATACAAAAGGGCATTACAAGGAGGAAAAGTTGTTTCTTTTTGTGGGTGGGTTGGGGGTAAGAAAGTGATAGTTGCACGTGCACATGGCTTCTCCACACGTTCTTTGGAAAACAATTTTGCAACGGGCTGGGAGAAAAGCGCTGAAAAACAGCTCAAGAAGGATCATCTGATTCAATCAAAAACAGCGTTTGTCGATAAAAGTCTGATGGTAATTACTTAGTAATTAAGTCGTAGGCCCTTCAGTCAAAGCACACAAAAACACGGAACGAATGCACTACAAGATACATTCAACAAACACCGTCTCTGATTGGACCCTGTTGACCTGACATCATCGTTATTATTAAAAGGGTGTAAAAATCAAAATCAAAATCAAATCATTTTAAAAAGCAGAATTGGGAATTCCAATTGAGGTGGGTGAGGATTATTATTATTATTTTTGGCTTTTCTCCATGCAGCGTCGCAATAGATCAAAAGGGTGGGGAACCAGATTTAATTTGAAAAAGGTTCTCCAAGAGTTTAAAATTGTAGAAAATAAAATAAAAATAAATCTATTCGTTTTGTGTGAAATGTTCCCACACAGAATGGACTACGTACAAGGATGCTTTGACTTACAAGTTTAATTCATTCCCTGAACACACTTGAAACTCAAATCATCCCTTCCCCATTGAAATTAATATTTCTGTGTGACTGCTGTGTGGCGTAGGGGTATATTAAGGCTTAAATATGAACAAACGTTTGTATTTTTATCATGACACGGGATAAAAGTCTACCCAGCCCTGTTCAAATGGCAGGGTTTTGTGATGTAAAAAAAGATAAATCATTTAAAAACTTTTTCCACCTTTAATGTGACCTACGATCCGTGCAACTCAATTCTAAACCAAACAGAAACCTTTCAAGGGGGAAAATAAAAATACATACAATTGTGTGTTTGCAAAAATATGCACACCCCTTGGCACCAACTTTGGCTTTTTCTTTTTGGTAGGTCTCCATCTGTGATATTAAGATGGCAGATTGTTGTCACATGTACTAAACAGCCAGTACTTGCCGGAAATTCCTGCAACTGCTCCTTATACTGTGGCCGCCCTCTCTGCATCTACCCCTGAGCTGACAAATTTTATCTTTATCTTTTAATCAATTTCAGGGTATATTTTCTACACTTTATGACTTAAAGCCTTTGAAATTATTTTATATCCTTCTCTTGGCTGATACCTTTGAACAATGAGATCCTTCTGAAATTTCAGGAAAAGCCTATTAGAACAAATCTGACCTTATTTGGGGTTCATCAGAGGCACTTTAAATGGTGGCAGCTCTGTGCTGACTCCAGCTTAACATGGGTTTGAATGTGATTGGCTAATGAACACAGCCACATCCCCAGTTTTAGAGGGCGTGCACACTTGTGCAACCACATTTTCAGTTTTTATTTCCCCTCTCAAAAGGATGGTAGAAAATGTGTTAAAATTGATTCAATCTTTGTCATTTGTTGTACAACACAAACACCTGGCATTTGAACAAGGGTGTGTAGACTTTTTATATTGACTGTACATACAGTATTTTCTATACATTTTATGCTAGCATTTATAAGGTGTAAAGTTTGAATGTTTTAAGTGTGTAGGTGGGGTATTTTAAGGCTTTTAATATGGATTTTTCACTACTTATACTTGCTATACCGCAAAATTTCGCTCATCTGACAAATAACTCCCGTGATGAACAAGGGATCAATGTACACTCATTTCAAACTTCCACCAAAACCGATTTTTGTGTGCGTGTGTGAAAGGTACCAACATGGAACGGCGGCAGGTCAAAGTCGACTTGTGAATTTCCCGGCTTGGAGGTAGTATCAGTAGCATAATTAAGCCCATTTTCACACTTCCTATCAAAGCCAGCTTTTCCCTGTGATTTGTATCTGTGCAAAAGGTACCGAGACATAATGGGAAATTGGGATAGCGGCTCCGTGAGGAGGAAAAGTGGAGGAAAAAAACGGACCTGCACTCACTTCTCCCGGTCTGCTGCGTTGATAGCAGTTGTCACACCGGACACTGACGTCATTTCACTTCTGATTGCGGGATGTGGCAGGGTTCCGTGTGAAAGGCACAGGCGAATACATTTCGCTTGAAGGGGGCAAATTATAAGACTAAAAAATAGATAATGGACCAAATGTTAATTATGCACTATGAGCATTTTGGGGTGGTTAAAATGTTAATATACAATAATGTTAATGTTAAAAGGTTTTAAGAATCGCAGGTTCCCCACCCCTGAAATATAACCGATATAAAAAAGTGAGGCGCAAAAAAGAGTCACGCACCATTTTCGGTGAATCCCTGCCTGAGGACATTTCAATATGGCTGTCTGTCTGTCTGTCAAGAGCCTCGGCCAGTGCTGCATAATTGAAAACGTGTGTGAGTTTTAATACTGTATCCAAACACGCAGCCCAAAAAAAAGGTGTCCTTTTCTTTCAATTAGGAAACTGTACAAAAATTACCCAAAAAAAAGTTATTGCTCAAGTTACATGACACCAAAATGCACCTAGCAGCCTGCATGAAGCGGTTTTTTTTTTTTTCCCCCCCAACTCCAGACAACATAGAAAGCACATTTTCTTTAAAAATTCAAAGTTATTGTATGGCTGTGTTGACTCCACTTGTCTTGTGTGGTGGTGGTCTACGCTAAAGGCAAGAGAAGCAATAAGCGATATCATCTGTACACTGTATACACCGCGGCCTCACCCTGCTCTGCTTCGTACCGGTTGCGGTGAACATGAAGAAAAACGGTGAGCAAGCAGGGTGGGGCCCAAAAAAAAACAACAAAAAAAAAACAAAAACAAAAAAAAAAATCTAATAAATAGAAAATTAACGGTATTACTCATCGGTATGTACAAGTCATTCAATTTGGACATTTTTTCTTCTTCAAAGAATAGTCTTAAGTCTCGGATGCTACGAGGATAAAGCCATCTACAGGAATTATTCTTATTAAAAAGGAATCTATACAGAAAAATAAAACTTAATTTAATACACTATATAAACCTCAAATCATTCTTCTTCTGCAGTGTTTCCCACTACTTCATCTTCTTGACGCCCCCCCCCACCCCTCCCCCCCCGGATAATATTAATAATCGGCGTCATACAATAAGGAACAGCTTAAAAAAGGCAAACGCGGCTAAAGTTTTTCTGGTAGAAACCGCCAAGACAGTCTGTTTTTTTTCTTCTTTCTTAAATATTTGAGATGAGATTGTAAATAGCCGCAGTCCGCTGAGAGGAATACATTCATCAGGGAAAAAAGGGGATTGTGGAGGGGGGTCCCGCCTAGTACCCGGGGGCCTTCAGTAAGTCACACGACGGTGAATGCAGACAGAAGCTTGGCTGTATTTTTTAATCTTGGAGGGCTGTGGGTTGCTTACATGTTTGTACACTTTTTTTTTTCTTTCCTTAAATTGATCCAGCTGAGGTCCAACTCAGTACGAGTCAACAGTATTTCTGCAAAGAAAAAAAAGACAACGTGAAATAACACAGAAGCAGTTTACAGCATAAACATGCACACACTAATGGGCAAACGGTAAATAATTGACATAATCTAAGTGCCAATATGTTTCTATTGTCCTGTCAGGAGAGTTAAATCCAGACGCTGGCGTAGTTATAACCACCTGCTGAAATATTCATGAGCTTTTATTGGCCCTGAAAGCACTGCGGAGAAGCCGCAGTGAACGACACCTGGCGGGACATCAGCGAGAGTCGACGGAACGGGTTGAAAAGCGTCTGAGGGCGAGTAAGAAGGGCCCCTCACACCGTACGTCAAAGTTCGCTTTTCCTCAAGGCGCTGTTCTATGTGAAGGGTACCGAAAGGGAACAGAAGATAAGATGTTGAACTGCAATTTTACTGCAATGGAAGTAGTACCAGATTGGGGGGAAAAAAAAAATGCTCTCGAGCCAAATTGTACGATGTTTTTATTAAGGGTATGTATGGTTGTAAAATGAGTTTGAAATGATATGAAAGTTTCTTGGAATCATAGTTTGTAGTATATTTAATATTTAAACGTGAATGTAGGGGTAGCGATTACTCGCAGTCTCCCAACCCCCCACAAATAGCAGGATAGCCATGAAAACCCGCTTCCTTCCTGTGTCTGTTCTGTGCCATAGGGGAGTTGACATGGACCCGACTTTACCTGCTCTTGTCCCATGGAGGGTAAGCCGGGCGAGGAGATGGACGTGACGCCCATCTGGCCCAGTCCGGTGACGCCGTTGTACATGCTGCCGTTATTCTGCTGCTGCTGCTGGGTGAACTGAGGTGAGGCCTGCTGCTGTGAGAACATACTACAAAGGCGGCGACCAAAAATTTTATTAGTTTTTTACCCCCCCTTCATTTTTCACATTTTTTTTTTTCTTTCCCCTCCCTACCTGCTCCCTGCCACGTTGCCCTGCGTCCACCCGTTTATGTCGGGCGAGCCCTGGAAAGGGGTGCCGCCCGGGCCCTGCTGCATCATGGGAGATTGCTGGGCATGCGCCACCCGCGGGGATAGGAGGGGGCTGGGCGGCGCACCAGGACCCCCGAAGCCACCCTCTGCTTGCTGGCTCATACCTGCTGCGACAGCATGGGAGGAAAAAATGGGTCAAGGAGACACCACAACAATAATATGAATAAATAATAAATTACTAATAAAGAGTGTCAAACGCATTCAAGTGGGCATTCGGGATGTTTGTTGAAAGGTGGGAGGGAAGCGATGAGGTTAGAAAGGAAAATGAATGGGATTCCAATGGGTAAATATGAATATTTATGATTTAAGATTAAAGACAGGACATACTGTGTAACTCGGGCTGTTGTGAAATTCTATTGTGGAAAAACAGTTAACTGGGTAACAGAGGGAAACAGGCCATCGTGCTCAAAATGACTAACTGGAGCTTGATTAGGTCACTGATGGTGTAGCGGTACACTCGCCTGACTTTGGTGCGGTCAGCGTGGGTTCACTTCCCACTCTGTGACGGTGCGAATGTGAGTGCGAATGGTTGTTCGTGTCTATATGTGCCCTGTGTCTGACTGGGGACCAGTTCAGGGTGTAGTCCGCCTTTTGCCCGAAGTCACCTGGGATAGGCTCCAGCGCCCCACGACCCTAACCAGGATCAGCGGTGTTGAAAATGGATGGATGGATGGAGCTTGATTTCTCTGCTTAGCGCGCCCTCGGGTGGCCAGAAAGTATATAACATCTAAATTATTGGTGGCTGCTCCTCTTGGAAATGACCAATGGCGTTTTTGTGGGTCTTAGCATGCCTAAAAATTCACAGATTCTTCAAAGCGTATATATTTTTGGGGTTCCGAACACGACGGCCCAATACTGCGTCAGTACGATCCCCAGGAAAGTTAGATAAAATTGGCCACTGACATCAGTTTCACCACCTGACACATTGAACAGGAAGGCGGCTATTTTGATTTAAAGTGGCCATTGCATTCATTTTCACTGACATAGGGGATTAAAAAAAATAAAAAATAAAGCGATGATGGTGCGGACATCCATGTACACAAAGGAGTATTGAGGTGAATTGTGTGTGCGTGGGGGGACTGGGGTTGCGGGAGCAGTACCTGAGTTGGGAAACTGAAAGGCACTGTGCTGCATTTGGGGGCTGAGTACCGCCCCGTACTGTCCGCCCATCATGTTTGTGTTTCCCATCATCATCTGCTGGGAGGAGGAGGAGGTGGAAGAGGAAGAGGAGGAGGTGCCATGCAAGTGTAGCTGGGGGTTGGCGGGGAGAGACGGCAGGCTGGGGGAGGAGAGAGGCGAGGAGGAGGAGAAGGGGCTGCTAGGGGGAGGTGGCGAGGCCAGGCCTGTACCGGTACCGTAGCTGGGCGGGTAGGGGAACTGCTGGGGGTTGGCCTGGGGGATCCGCGGGTTACTCATGTTGGGCGGCAGGTTGAGGCCCTGCGCCCGCATGGCCATGCTCCTCTGCTGCTGCTGCTGGACCTGCTGCTGCTGTTGCTGCCGTTGTCGCAGGTGGTTGCTCAACAGCTCGCGCTGACGCTGCGCCAGCATCTGGGCGTTGATGGTCCCCTGCAAGGGAGACCACATAGGTGAGCCCATGGTCTCGAGCGAGGGCTGTTTGGGACATTCTGGATTGTTGGCTTACCTGATTGGGAGCATTGGATCTTAGAGGTAGGTTCACATTTGACACGCTACTCATCGGAGTCATCATTGGCTGTCGGTTCTGATCGGAAGGAAGGTAATAGAAAGCAAAAACATACAATTACAAGGTGTCTGCAGACCTGAGGAAGCCATATTGGACACTTTTTAATATCAAGCTCAACATTACAATATTTGAAGAAATCTACCACTACAGTGAACCTTTGTTCATCACGGGAGAACTTAAACTTAACTCATTTTTAAGCATGATTAAGGTCTTCCTTTTACACCTTTAATAATAACATACATACCTCAATCAATACTATTACTAACCTGCTGCGACTGTAGCCGGTGCTGCAGCTGTAGCCGAAGCGTGTTGGGCTGGTTGGGGACCACTCCGCTGGGCCTTAGTCCCGCCCGGGCCGGCATCCTTATCATCGGGTAACCGGGACGCGGAGCCATTTGGCCTGCCATGGGGTGGAAGCCCGGCTCTTGCATGGGCGCGCCAGGGTAGCCCCTCTGCGCCATGTGGGACTGAGGCGGGCCAAACTGCTGCTGGGCGTACATGGGGGGCTTCTGCTCCAGCATCATAGAGGATGGGTCCTGCGGGAACTGGTCCTGGTCTAGCGTCTGGTTCTGAAAGGGTCGTGGAAAAGGTATGGAAACCTAAAACAAGGAGATTCAGTGAACCTGCGTTTATCGCAGGGGATTAAGTTCTAGACCAACCCGCGATAGGTGAAAATCTGCAATATAGTGAGGCCGTATTAAAACAAAAAAGGTTTTACCACTCCCACACGCTGTAAGGACACTTATTAAAACATATTTAAACTTTAAATATTTCTTAGCGCCTGTTCTAATTCTTCTGCTGTCAAGAATTAGGAGATTGTATAACAACCAGTAAAGCGTGCTGGCTTTAAGATGTTTGTCACTCCCAGTTGAAGTTTCCAGTAAAACAGATACATCAAACAAAAGAGAATTAAATACTATTTTTAAAGACCAAAATGCTCACCCAAACCATATCATTTTGTGTAATGAAATCTTATAAATGTGAAAGGCCATAGATAAAATAACCATATAGTGGTTCACTTTTTGCGCTCTCTCTGAATCACAGATTTTTAAATTGTTCTAATTTTATACGGGAGATTTTTCACAACATTGCAGTGATTATTTTTCCACACAGACTGTTACTGCAAACTCACGTAGCAATAAGCACGAGTCAGGAGGAAAGAGTGCGAAAAATACAGAGAACGGCCAACGTTTGGAATCATTTCACACTTTAAAAAAAGAAGATAATACATAACGAGTCTACTGTGTACTACGACGAAACAGCAGGGGTTGCGACCCATGAACCGCAATATAGCGGGCGACCGCTGTACAATGAAGACGGGTACCTCAGAGTTTACCCGTTCTATCAGAGCAGGGATGCCGAGCGCCCGGTCCAGCTCCTCCAGGCCGTCGAAATCCTTCAGTGCCGTATACAGCTGAGACATGAGGGCCCCCTCGTCCACCGGCCCCGCTTCGCCCCCACCGAGGCCCATGCTACACAACAAGTCCTCGTGAGGAGTCTGGTGCAGCGACCTGGCCAGAGGAGACGTCATGATGGCAAAACAAGGCAGATTAATTGGGGTACACAACTACACACGCATCGATATTCTGGCCAAAACTGAACCCTTTCCAATCAGCAAAAGTCCATTTGTCGGGTCGTTCTAAAAGACTATCCTGAGCCATTACCCTGTGGTGTGGGGTGTGTTAAGAGTGAGTTTTTATTTATTTTTTAAAATCCTGTTCAATATCTACGATAGTAAATCCTCACGTGTGTAGTCAACATCACAGTTGGGCCGAGCTACAGCCTCTGTGAATTTGCAGTGAACCTGAACAGATTTTTTGGATACCTGTTCTGGTTGACGAAAGCCGTCTGCTCAATGGGCATCATGCTGTCCGGCCATGGCGCTGTCTGATTGGGCGGCGCCTGCTGCTGCTGTGAGAAGTGGCCGACCATACTGATGTCCATGTCAGGTTGGGCTAAAAGGAGACAAAAAAAAAAAGTAGACAAACGAAAAGAAGCCATAGTTGAGGTTAAGAAGTAGTTTGCGCAGAAAATGTCGTCACGCTCAATTGCTGCTGTACTTACTGTTTATAATATATATATGTTATTATATATATATTATAACATATATATATATATATATATGATATATATATAATATATATATATGTTATAATATATATATTATAACATATATATATATATTATAAATATATTATAATATCTGTAAGCCATTTAGTTTTATGGGTATAGTAAGAGGAATTTGAAATGCTATTTAATTGCATCATAGTTTGTGCCATATTTACAGTTTTGCTCAGTCTACAACCCCGCAGACAACACATAACTGCTAGTGATTTCTGATAAAGGCTTACTGTAAATACATTTCAATTAACCAAATTCAGTAAATAACATAAAAAAAACTACACAGATTGGAGTTCATTGTGAGGGGCCACACGAGACGTATTCCTCACCGTTGGGCATCATGGAGGTTTGGAGCATTTGCCGAGGCCCTGGCTGCCCGCCTGGCCTCATGGGAGCGCCGCTGTGGCCCATCCTACCCTGTGCCAGCTGGGGAGCCGAGGCTGAGCACGCCCAGCCTTCCTGCTGCTGCTGCATACCCGGCCGAGGCGCGCCTGGACCCACGAGTCCTGGATGGAGAGGAGAGTGACAGTGAGTTGAGCGAGCCCTTTTACACCAATTTCCATCAAAACAGTTTCAGTTCCGACAACACACCTGGGACGACCATGTTGGCCTGGCTCGCCATCATGCCGTGCCCTCCCACCATGCCTTGCTGCTGTTGTTGTTGCTGTTGTTGAACTAGTGTGTACGGGCTGGCGGTCCTCATGGGGTACTGCGGTGACGCGCTCATCTCCAGCGACACACTCCTCGCCGGCACGCCCCTGCCCAGCGGGCCCGGCCGCATGCCCCCGAAATCTGTAACGGAAGGCGAATGGTTGACATTGCAGACGACTTGCACCTGCAGGGATGCTACTGCAGTTTCTCAACGTTGATTGAACTGAGGCACCCATTTTACATTATTGCAAGCAACTGCAACATAATGCACCATTTTAGGAATAGGAAAATAAAAAACTTAACTTTATGATTAAATTATAATGTACTGCCCATAAAAGTTAGAACAATTACCTAAATAAATGTTTGAAAAACAGTTCTGAAAGAATAATTGCAATTTTATATTGCTAAAGTTAACTATAATGGAAAAGCAATTAAAAAATAATGTACTGCATTGCAAAAACGTTTAACACACAGAAACATTACGCATGGTTTGAAATTTTTATTCAGTGATTCTGTTGCATACCACTAGGGGGCGCCCCCACGCCACTAGTGGTGACAGAGTCACAGTTGTAGTGGAAGCGCATTTAATTGTTCTGCTTGTCACTATACGTCGCTGGCAATAGGTAGACGAACAAATAATTTTCAGACCAATACTTTAATATTGTACTCAATTCAATTTTACAGACTTGGATATTTATTTCTGACTACTTGTTTTAATATCTGTACTTCTACTTAAGGACAGTGTTTGAGTACTTTTGCCACCTTTGCTGGCACAGTGGTTGGGAATCATTGTGCTTTGGTACTCACTGTTCGGACCCATGCCACTGGTAACGTTCTTGTGTTGTGGATGCTGCGCTACTGCGGCCGGGCTGTTCTCTGACATCTGCAGGATGTCGTTGATGATGTTTTGCTTGTCCATAGGGCTGGGCAGGGAGACGGGCCGCGGCTCGCTAAACAGCTGTGGCTGGGCATTCTGCAGGTCGTTCAAGATGTCGTCCAGCTCAGACGACTGCACAGAGAGGAGGAGATGACAATTGAGTAATTTGAAGAAACCTAAGGTAAATAAGTTGCAAGTGGTAGAAGTGGCCACCAGAGTGCAGCAAACCAAGACTCACTTTGTGGCGCACTACAAGCAAACAGCTGTTTAAACAGGACACCTTTTGTTAAGATGATTGCCAATAAGCAGCATTGTGCAAATTACTTTAAAAAAGGTAATTTGTTATAGTTACCAATAGCTTTCCCCCAAAAGTAATTACATTAGTAACTGAATTACTCCATAAATGTAATTAGTTATCAGGGAAAGTAATTATTGCTAAAGTTGACTAGCATAGATTGCTTCATTCAACTTAATATTGGACCTCAAACCACACCTGGTAGCTGTACTGTCAGCCCAAGTCTTTTCTTCACTACTAAAAGTGTCAACAGTGAGTGCTTTGAACTCATTCATTCAATCTTCCGTTCCGCAATGCAGTGTAAAAAAACAAAAACAACTTGTCGCACAGCTTTCAGACAATTGGTACACAATGTACTTAAGTATTTTTAACAAAATACTTCCCATAACTTGTTGCATTTCCAAACATAATTAAATGGATTACCCGTAATTGGAAACAATGTCGTTATTTCCAACACTGCCAATTAGGTAAGTCAAATTGAACCAAAAGGATGCAGAAATAAAGGAATAAAACAAAACATTTTAAGCCCACTTGACCATAAATAGGGATGAAACAGTTTACCAACACCCGGTGACAACTTCAAACTGTATAATTTTTTTAATTATCGTAAACATCAGACTTGAGTGTTATTTGCTTGGCTAAGCGCTGCCCCTTTAAGGGGAGAGAGAGAGAGAGAGAGAGAGAGAGAGAGAGAGAGAGAGAGAGAGAGAGCGAGAAAGAGAGAGAGAGCGTCATTGAATTATTAAAGCTATGCGATTAATTGTTTCAGCCCTACAAACCAATATTCGCAATCATACCTATGGACAATTTAGTGTCTTCAATTAGCTAGCCTGTGTGGAGCCAGACATGAGAACATCCTGGACTGGTCACAACAGCCAATTGCAGGGAAACTACAGGCAAGCATTGACACCTATATACAGTTTAGTTTGTAGGGATGTGAAAGCTGGGAGAACATGTAAACCTCCACACAGCACGGCTGGCGCAATATCGTGATTATAGCCACATTCATGATCATTTTGGTCATGATAATCATGACAAGAAATACGGTTTCATCTTACGGCAAGCGTACAGGATGGAACGTGTACCTGCGAGTTTAATTTTCTTTTAGCAATATCGTGATCATTTTGGCCAAGATATATGTGATATAACATTTTCATACGGTTTCATATGGTGGCAAGCGTACGGCGGTACTGCGGTGACGCGCTCATCTCCAGCGACACACTCCTGGCCGGCCCGCCTCTGCCCAGCGGGCCCGGCCGCATGCCCACGAAATCTGTAACGGAAGGCGAATGGTTGACATTGCGGATGACTTGCACCTGCAGGGATGCTACTGCAGTTTCTCAATGTTGATTGAACTGAGGCACCCATTTTGCATTATTGCAAGCAACTGTAACATAATGCACCGTTTTAGGAATAGGAAAATAAAAAACTTAACTTTATGATTACATTATAATGTACTGCCCATAAAAGTTAGAAAAATTACCTAAATAAATGTTTGAAAAACAGTTCTGAAAGAATAATTGCAATTTTATATTGCTAAAGTTAACTATGATGGAAAAGCAATTAAAAAATGTAATGTACTGACTGCACTGCAAAAACGTTTAACCCACAGAAACATTACGCATGGTTTGAAATTTTTATTCAGTGATTCTGTTACATACCACTAGAGGGCGCCCCCACGCCACTAGTGGTGACAGAGTCACAGTTGTACTTTAATATTGTACTCAATTCCATTTTACAGGTGTCTGTAATTTATTATTTTATTATAATATTTATACACACAGGACGGCCGGAGCAATATCGTGATTATAGCCACATTCATGACAAGAAATACGGTTTCATCTTACGGCAAGCATACAGGATGGAATGTGTACCTGCGAGTTTACTTTTGTTTTAGCAATATCGTGATCATTTTGGCCAAGATATACGTGATATAACATTTTCATAGTTTCATATGGTGGCAAGCGTACAGCATATAAGGGAGTGCTAAAGTCAGTGTGGAGGGGGGTGTGAAAGAGAAAAGCCCTAATGAGGTCAGAAATGATGTAATGCTCCTGTACACTCTCACTTGCCTCCCTTCCTCCTCCCTCTTCCCTTCCCACACCCCTCCCTCTCTTTCTATTCTCGCGGCCACACCGCTTTGCTTTTTACCCTTAATGGTTCCTGTTTCTATCAATCTCGCTCCGTTTTCAAGGTAGCCGTGTAACGCGATCTGCATCATCCTGTGAAAAAAACAACGAGATAGAACACTGCAAAAACAGGGCTCCAAGAAAAAAAATCAACAAGGGAAAACAATTATGAAAAATAATATACAGTTGTGCCTTGAGATGAATGGAAATGTTAGTAATCTGTTTCAGCCTACCCAAAAAACCAACAATTCTACTCTCCATTGCACTTTATAAAAACATACAGTAATGAAAAAATTAAATAGATAAGACATAATTGAACAGTTTTGACACAGCATCACTTGAATGCTGCTCTTTCTAGTGTGCCCATTTTAGGTAGGACACGTGTCCTGCCTCTTAACACCTCTCTTAGATGAGCAGGACGGCACTAATAGTTGTTACGTGCCATAGGATAAAGGCTATATAAATGTGAGTGCTGTTATGTTGTCAATGTACATGTTGTTGCTGCCTGGTTTGTTTTCAATCCGTGGCTTAAATTGTTAAAGCACCGCAGCATAGACTCCTTTTAGCGTTAAACTAGCAGACTGAAGGTTAAGCTATGTGGTTATTTTAAATACACACGGTTTAATTCCCTTTGTATTTTTATGTAAACTTCAACTGGGCATGGCGATAAATAGCTTGAAGCCTCTTTTTTTGATGACTTGTTCACTATTTGCCAAACTGCTTACTGTAAAGTGCGTAGAGTTGAGTTCACTGCCACCATGCAGCGCTCGCAGTGTAACGGAGGCTGGCTCGCAAAGCTGGCGTAAGGAAGTTACCATGTCAAAGCGGGAATTTTGTGCAGCGAGATCATGTCATGGGACAGGGGGAGGGAAAAAGGAAGTGATTTCTCTCATGTCGGTCAAAGTTGACTATAGTGGAAGATGAACACACACACAATATTCCCACTGCCTTTCGCCACAAGTCAACTCTGCTCTGATTTCACATCTAGTCCTGCATCAATAATTCAGCCCTCGAACAATCATGAGCATTACAGTAGGGAGGGGAGTGTGTGCATGTGTGTGTGGAGGAGGAGGGGGGGGGGGGGGGGGGGGGGATTTGGGTGAGGCTGGATTCCCCCCCCCACATCGAGACGTCATCGTTCACACATGGCCGAGCAGCCATTCACCAGCAGCCCACTCGCCAGCTAATGAATGCAGTCGTCATAGCGTCTGCGATAAAAGATGACACACACACACACACACACGCTGCGAGAAAGTGGAATGAGCCCCCATTATTTTACATATATACTTGAAATCACATACACTGCCTTCCAAATTTTTAGACAGGTCTTTTTTTTTATTACAGTTTTAAAAATGTAGTGTGTATATATATATATACATGTATATATATGTATATATATATATGTATGTATATATATATATATGTATGTATATATATATATATATATATATATATATATGTATATATATATATATATATATATATATATATATATATATATTAATTTCTGTATTCACATTTTAAAATGAAAAAATTACTTGTATTATGTATATTTATTTTATTATACTTAATCAATTATTTAATAAAATATATTTTCACAATAAATGTTGGATGTATATTATTGGCATCGGCTGAAACCTCATGTCCAAATTTGGTCAGTTTCATCTGTTGGCGCAATTATTAAACGATGGAGGAAATACAAAATGACTGACAATCTCCCTCGACCCGGGGTTCCATGAAAGATCTCACCTCGTGGCGTATTAATGATCTTGAGAACGGTGAGGAATCAGCCCAAAACTATAATGGGGGAACCTGGTCAATGACCTGAAGAGAACTGGGACCCCAGTCACAACGTCTACCATCAGTAACACACTATGTCGTCATGGACTCAAATCCTGCAGTGCCCGAAAGGTCCCCTTGCTTAAGCCAGCACATGCCCAGGCCAGTCTAAAGTTTGCTAGTTACCATTTGGATGATCCAGAGGAGGATTGGGAAAATGTCATGTGGTCAGATGTAAACGAAATAGAACTTTTTGGTATAAACTTGCTGTGTTTGGAAGAAGAAGAATGATGAGTGGCATCCCAAGAACACCTTACCCACTGTGAAGCATGAGAGTGAAAGCATCATACTTTGGGGCTGCTTTTCTCCAAGGGGGACGGGATGACTGATTGGTATTAAGGAGAATGATGAAAGGAGCCATGTATCAGGTGATTTGGGGCAAAAACCTCCTTCCCTCAGAAAGAGCATTGAAGATGGAATGTGGCTTGGTCTTCCAGCACGACAATGACCACGAACACACAGCCCAGGCAACTAAGGAGTGGCTCCTAAAGAATAATTTCAAGGTCCTAAGTAAATAAATTGTAAAAAAAAAAAAAAAAAACCAAAACCCCCCCCCCCCCCCAAAAAAAAAAAAAAATCATACAATGTGATTTCCTCGAGTATTTTTTCACATTCTGTCTCTCATAGTTGAAGTGTACCCATGATAAAAACTGCAGACCTCTCTCATCTTTTTAAATAGGACAACTTGCACAATCGATCGCTGTCCAAATACTCCCCCCCCCCCTGCCCCCCACTGTATGTGGCCTGCAGGCCACACTTTCCCCACATGCAGGACATTGAAAATTGAAATTTCACCGGCAACACTCCCTGTTCATTCCAGATTCCCCTCCTCCCTCCTCCCCTTCTTTCTTTCTTTCAGTGCCAACCATGACCCGAGCTGGCTGCCAAACCCGCAGATTCCCGGGCCAAACGCGAGCAGGGATCAAATGGCTGCAGAGCCGCGGGGGCTCCTTCCAAATGTCACAGTCGTTTGAAGCGGTTGGGACGCAGTTTCCCTTTGCTCACGCCACCAACCCACGTCTTTAAAGATATCTTGCTTTTTGGTTGAGAAAAATGACCGGAACTGCCAGAATTCCACAAAAAATAGTTTTCTGTGGAGTAGCCATGCAATAACTGGAGCACTTCCATCGTACTACAGGCAGTCTGTGATCTGATCGCATGCAGTGCGCCTGCATGCACACACAGACATACACATATAAACACACACAATGTAAAAGGGAATCAGAGGGCTGTGGAGAAGGCAGTTTTGGAATTTGGCACTTTGACACCACAACTAATTAGCTACGGCTGCTAGTCCTAGTTACCAACGTATTGGAATGTCTTATCGTGTGACCTTGGGTTGAGTCGAGGCATCCTGTGTGGACTTGGAGCAGCCAACTTCTCATATGTAAACCTACACTTAACTGGGGTACACACATACTGACAGTTGAGCCCAATCTGACCACTTTCCCTGCTTTGCTATTAAGGTCAGCAAAGGCCTGATTTCTAGACGTTTCTGAAAGATTACCTTGTTTGATTATCTTTTGGTGAGGGATGCGTTGAAGTGATTTTGTCCCCCCAAGAAAATGGTCAGGGCCAATAATAGTAAATGTTAAACCTGTTCCAATATTTCCAATGGCAAATCCTTGTATTTGAACACATACAAGGATTTGCCACTGAGGTTGTAATTCAATTTCTTCTTCTACTAATAGTCTTTCTTGCTCTTTGTATTTTTAGCTGTCTAGATGCCCTGAAGCACTGTGCTGCCTCACGGGTCAATTTTAGTACTACGACAGACGTGGTTATGTGCGTGGTGTGCTACTGGTCAACTCGAAGACATCACACGCTTTAAGAGAAGTCAGAACACCCATGGTGAATTAAATAAATGACTAAGTTAAGACGTTAAAAATCAGTATGTGTGTTGCCGGAGCAGAAGGAAACAACAACAAAAAGAAACTAACCTGTTCAGCTTGATCGTACCCAACGTCTGGTTTCTCCGTTTTGACAAGTGGGTGTTTTCCCCCTTCCACTTTCACCTCCCCGGGCTCTAGCTTGGGTGTCTTGTCCTTCAGCCCGCCATCGTCCTTGTCCAGTAGGTAGCGGAGCAGAGCGTTGTCCTTCTTCTTAGGACTCATGGGCTCCTGCTTGGGGGTACCATCTCCCCCAGAAGCACCCTGGCCTTGCTCCTGGCCCAGCTCCTTACCGGTGGCCTCCGCGGTGAGCTTGGCCAGGTCCCCGGGAGACGTGCTGTTCTGGAGCAGCTGGTGGAGGATCTTGTGTTTCTCCTTGAGGGATGTGGCATGTGTAGTCACTCCGGAGAGGCCACCACGGACCCCGGTCCCGTCTTTTCCTTCTGTCCCTGCGTTGGGGGACAGGGGTGTCTCCAGAGGCTCAGGTTTGGTGGTGAGCAGTTGCAGCAGTTTGGTGTGGCCCTTGCTGTCGTGAAGACGAGTGTGTGTGTCATCCTCACGCTCGTCTTTTGGGTCGGCCAGGTTGCTTTCCGTCGGACCCGGCGTGTGTCCACCCTGCCCCGCTTCAAAAGAGTCCGCGGCACCCGGTCTCGACATGAGATTAGCCCCCGATCCCGGCGGGACGCTTGCCGGGGAGCCGATTCTCCGATCTGGAGACCCCAGCGTGTGTCCGTGACCGACTCCGTGACACTCGCTTAGGGCCTGTAGGGCTGACAGAGAACTGCTCGTGTAGCTGTTGCCATGGCTGCTAGCCGCGCCACCACCTATCCCCACCGGGGAGGGAGAGTGGATGCCGACACGTGGGCTGGCCGCCCCCCCAGGGCTGCCGCGATGCCTGGGGGAGATCATGCAGTTCTGCTGAGGCGGATGGGGGCCGCCAACCGGACTGGGGCTGGCACGGGAGGGACTGTTCATTCTCCAGTTCTGGCCCTGCTGTGGCGGCTGCATCCCCCCCACGTGACTGTGCGGCGGGGGGCAGCCGTAGCGGTAGCCCTGCATGTGGCCCCCCATGGCTGCCGGCTCTCTGGGGCCAGCTGGGCCCGGAGGGGAGAAAGGCGTGCTGTTGCTGATGTCTTGGCCCTGAGGTCCTGCGCCTGGCAAGCTGCCCGGGGTTGGAGGAGTCATGCAGGGGGTGGAGGAGTTCATGGGCTTGGGAGCCATGCCTGTGGCCTGGGCGCCAGGACCCATGTCCTGGCCCATGCCGCACACAGTCTGCTCCCTGGAGGACAAAAAACAACACAGTAACGTGAAATGTTTTTTGTAATGCATCATTTATTTCACAAAAAGAATAAACTATTGTAGCACTTTACTAACTTTACTAAAAAAGAAATATAGCTACTAAAAAGAAAATAGTTAAACTATTATACATTATTAAACATGTATTTTATTTTTTTTGTCTCCAAAATCCCTACGACCTCACTCACAGCAAATGTGAACTAGGGACATTAGGGCTCCGACAGGTAGAAATATGCATGGAAAAGTTGCTGCTTTCTGGTATACCTCTGGAGAACATGCAGGGACATGTAAAGCTGGGGTTCATTGGTGGCGTGGGAGCGCACCAGTTTGCTCTTGGTGTGGGCCGACACAATGGTTCCATCCGAGAGGGAGAAGCGATAGATGGGGCTGAACGCCTGGCCATGGCGAAGCACTAAAAAAAGAAACGGAGTATACATTCCGGAACACGAGTCGGACCGCCCACAAAAAACGCAGCCCCCAGCGAGCGTTACCTTCTTGCTGATGCCGTTTGGCGAAGGACATCTCGCCATCGTTTTGCAGGTGAAAACGTTGGATGCAACGACGCACCAGATCCTCCCAGCCCGGCTTCATGGAGGCCCGCAGCAGGCTGGTATCCAGGGAGGTTATCTTGCCTTGAACACAGCAAATATTTTCAAAGTAAGATTAGAGGGCTTCTATGTGAACCCAGTCAAGCTAAAGCAGGGGTTCTCAAACTTGTTGGATCCAGGGACCGCTTACAGGGGAGCCACCCCAAAAGACCCCTTCATAATCCTAATGCCAATTAAACATAACTACCACGTGTACTCCTAGATGCCATACGAATTAAAAAATTGCCTATTTTCAAGAAAAAGTAATGTGTCAATATCAAATTCATAATTTTTGCTGTAATGTGAAAAAGTCATTTGTTCAAGAAAAAAATAGTCATCTTTACAAGAGATAAGATGTGTTTTGTCAGGATAAAAACTTGTAATCTAATTTTTCCATACATCGAATTTTTACATAATTAAATCTTTACTGGCTGGGGACAGACCGTGTTATTATTTCCTCAAATGTCAGAAAGACTCACAAGCCACAAGATTAGATACACCTGGTAAACTCTAATGCGATTCAACCGAGACACCAGGCCATGCCATCTGTCAGAATAATGGCTCTCGTTAAGACGGTGCAGGTATACCCAATGTCGCTGTAATTGGACTAGCCCGTTACCGTCGAGGGCAGAATGGTGTTCTAGTGGTTGGTAGGTCAGCCTCGCGGTTCTGATGTTTGAATGTGTTTCATCTCAGTGGATTGTTCTTAGGTGGGTTTTCTCCAGGTACTCTGGCTTGTTCCCACATTCCAAAAGCATGCAAGTTAGGTTCATTGAAGACTAATTTGTTCGTAGTGTGAATGTGAATGCTTGATTGTCTAAATAGAGTGTTCCCTCGCCACTTCGCGCTTCACGTTTTGCGGCTTCAGTGCTTCGCGGGTTTTTCCAAAATATTCAGCAAAAAAAAATAAAAAAATAAATAAAAAAATAAATAAATATATATATATGTATATATATATATATATATATATATATATATAAAATACAGCCATATCAGCAGCCATATTGCGGAAAGACGCATTGTTTCATGTTGATGCACGAGAGAAAAGGTTTCCCTGCATGCCAAACAAAGAGATGAGTTGACTCAGAGGCTTTGTACATGCCTGTACTGTACTGTACATGCCACGGGCACTTCTACAAGGCGCGTGATTGGTTCCCGGCGCGACATCGACCAATGAGAGCACGAGTTGATATATCCCGTGATCTGATTGGCTGCGCATCATCGCAGCCTCACCCAGCATCTTCCCTTGTTGTGTCTCGCCAGTCTCGTCCACGCTGTTGACTGTCTCGCATATTGTATCTTAGTCTTGTGTTTGTGATAACTTTTTTTGCTTAAACGATAACTTTTTTTGATTAGTTAAGCCCTTACAATGCCACCTAAGCGCTGTGCCCCTGCGAAAGCTTCCTCCGGGGCGCCCAAGAGGAAGAAGATGACCATCAGCGAAAAAGTGAAACTTTTAGATATGATCAAAGAGGGCAGACGTTATGCATCTGTGGCACGCCATTATGGCGTGAATGAATCTACAGTGCGGTACATCGAGAAAGAGGGAGCAAACATCCGCAAAACGGCTTCAATAAGGAAGCGAAACGTGTGGCAACTCTGCGTAATAAAGAGACGGGGTTATGTCCTTGTACAGGGGAATTTTGAAGCAAAAGAAAAAACAAAGACAACAACTACCCATCACCATGTTTTTCTCCGAGGTAAAACCCCAGCTACACCATCAGCGCTTCTAGCAGAAGAGTCTCCGAGTGAACCTAAAGCCTCTTCGAGTCAAGTGAGAGCTTCTCCTCTGCCACCAACGCAAGCCTCTTCGCCTCTCTCAGAAGGAAATGTTGATGAATGTTAATTACTGTATAAGGTTTTATAATTAAAGATGTAAGTAAATACGTGTAGTTGTAATCTTTGTCTCAAATATGTAAAGTATAAATACTGTTTACATATTTTAAACATTCTTGTACCCACATACACATACATGAAAATTCCTAGGGCGGGATGGGGGCAAATACTACTTCGCGGTTTTTCACCATTCGCGGAGGGTTCTGGTCCCCATTAACCGCGGAAAAAGAGGGATCACTGTATATCCAACAATTGACTGGCAACCCGTCTAAAGTCAGCTGAGATAGGCTCCGGCTCACCCACAATCCTAAAGTGAACTACTCGCACAACAGAAAGTGAATGGATGGATGGATGGACCCAATTGTGCTTTCTTGGTACCTTGGAGGTCTTGGCGTGTGGTGAAGCTCTCGTGCGTGGGCATCATCGGCCTCTCCTTCATGGGGACCCTGCGAGCCACACAGATCAGGCACGACTGGAAGTCTGAGGGCGGGAGAGAGAAGAGAGAGATGAGGTCGTATATAAAAGGACATTGAAAGCATGAAGGAAGGGGGAGGATGATGGAGAGAGGGGGGCAAGAAAATGAAATGCATGTTATTCCCAGGCAGCATCATTAATAGGGTTATTAATGAGGATGGGGAGCAGGGCGCACTCCCCGCTACCCCTCGTCTTTCATGAGGAGCAGCAGCTATGGCTGGCAAGGGAAGTGATGACCTTTGAGTGTGTATTTGTGAATTAATGCAGCTTTTCAACTGGCCTGTCCCCCACCCCCCAACTATTTTTTTTGTTTTGTTGCCTCTCAATAAAGATCATCATTGCCAAGGTGATTTAAAAAAAAAAAAATGTTTTTAAAAAAAAAAAGCTGTAAAGCAAATTTTTTAATTGAATAAACTAAATCATTACAATTATGATAACATTACAATAATACTGTGCTAAATTCACTATAAAATATTTAGAAATATACTAGTATAAAATATGAAACAAAAGGATACATTTTCCAGTCTGTTGACTCTCTATAGAGATGATAGCCAAGGTGAACTTTTTAATTGTTACATTTGGACAAATCTTGAAATTGCAATTAAAGTGTATATCAGACAAAATTCTACATATTTATATATAAAACAAAAACTTCGTCTTTAGATCGAGTCACTACCAAAATGAGTTGGAATTTTTCACCCCACTTTGGATATATTAAAATAAATTATAAAAATGATTTTAAAATTAAAATGATCTGTCACACAGAATTTATTTAAAACATATTTAATATATTAACATAAAAAATTAACTAAAACAATACAAAATGTTTCACTCTGTTGACTCTTGATCAAAGCCAAGGAGATTAACAGAAAATTTTTTCAATTTGGATAATTCATAGATAAAAATATAAAATTTTGAATTATAATTACAGTGGGACCTCGAGTTATGAATTTGATTCATTCCATGACCACATTTGTATCTTAAAACACATATCTCAAATCATTTTTCAATCAAAATTGCAAAAATATTGCTCATATATTTATAACATTTCCAATGAGTAATTATGTTGCCCCTCCAGATATTGAGCAGGCTAGCTAAAAAAATATTCAAGCCTAGTCATCATATTCCCATATTTTTCTATCTGTTTTTGAGCCATTAAATGTAGTCAGACTCTGTATTTGCGTACCATCTCCTTCCTCCTTGATGGACTTGGGCTCCGACACGGCGAAGCACTGCATGGTCTCGTATTTCTGCTGCTGCTGCGGCTCGTGCTCGTGCGCCTGCTCCAGGCTCTCGCTATGTGGGTTTACCAGCATTCGGCAGTTGAAGGTGTGGCTGTTGCGCCTCGGACCCTCGCTGGACCACGGCACGCCGTTCACTGTGTAAACACAAATGCATTGGACTCAAGAGAATATTCAGTTCAATGAGTGCTTAAAGTGCGTTGGGTAGAACATTATCGAAGACACGGTCCGCATTTATATGTTGCAAAAGCCTCGATTCATCCATATGTTGGAAACTTTTGACCCGAGGTATGTGCGAGAACATGAGAAAAGCGCTCGAGAGAGCTGCAAGGAGGGGGATGTTACTCTTCCATCCATGCAGCTAACAACCTATACCGTCCTGCCGCAATTGTAAACTACTTCAACGCTAAAGAAAAACTGATGTTTGACACAAAGTTTTCTCAGTACATTGGGGCAGTGATATACTGTACAGTGGTGACTTGCGATACAAGTTAACCAGCTTACGGGTAAACCTAAGATATGAGCGACGTATGGTGGTAGGTGACATAAGTCCCTTCACAACAAGCAGCAGTTTGACAGATAACATTTGTGAATATTCTTCAAAAAAAGAGGCTTCAAGCGGTTTATTGCCACTGTCAGTTGAAGGTGAAGGTTACTGTCATCAAGATAAACATAAGACAAAGAGAATTACACTATATTTAAAACAACTACACAGGCTCCGCTAGCTTAATACTAACGTACAGTGGGAAACATCATTGGCACATGGGCTAACAATTAGCATCCATGTTGTGGTGGTGTTATCCTTTTAGCAATGGATATCTGAAAACAAATAGTGCTACAACACGTTGACAAATAATAACCATGCTCACAGGCACCCTAAAAAGTGCGCAATGTAGCCAAACATATGCATCTCCTGGAAAACGCACACAACTCCTTTCACGCAATCAAAGTCGCGCCCCACTCCATCTGCTGATCTCATTCGCTGCATTGATGATAATCTCCCAGTTATCTGGGACAGCCCCACGCTTGATGCTTTTTTTTCTTCCTGTGTGCTGCTTCTTCTCCTCCTCGCCACTCGCTCTCCCGCCCAGATGGCCGGGCACTCATCAGACCTCAATCCCAAGCATCGTGGGGGGAGGGACTGACATACATTGCAAATCACCTCCAGTAGTTGATTAGTGGCGAAAAGAAGTGGATGTCAAATGTTAAAGGGTAAAAATTGGTCTTGTCATACTCATGCAACATTACGACAGTTTTCTTGTAATAGTATGACTTTGTTCTCTCACAATATCATCACTTCACTCACTTAATAGTATGGCTTTGGTCTCGCAATATTGTGACTTTACTGTTGTAAAATTAAAACATTTTATTCTGACAAAATTCCAATTATTTTCTTGTAATATGAATTGACTTTCGGAAAATTACAACTATTTTCTTGTAATATGACGTTAGTATTGTAAAATTCTATTATCTCGTCATATTGTGACTTTGTTCTAAAAACGTCTTTCTTAATATGACTTAAAATTACACCCTTTTCTTCGTAATGTAACTATTTAAAAAATACACAAAATTATGACTGTTCTCGTAACATTTTGACAGGTTTCTGGTAATATACTTTATTCTCATAAAATTATTACTACTTTATGTAATAGCGTAAATATGACATATCTTTATTCTCTTAAATTGCAAGGATGCCTTTTTTCAAGTAATATGACTATTCTCGTCCAATAACTATTTTAACGTATTGGCTAGTCGTAAAATTCTCGTAATTTCTCATACTGTATTACGACATTTTTCTCACAATATAATGACTATTCTCATAATATTTTTGTAATGCTAAGTCTTCTCGTGTAATATCGTGACTTTATTCTTATATTTTGTAATATGACTATTCTCAGAAAAATGTTAACTTTCCTATAGATATTATTATATCATCATTCTTATAAAACTATGACTTTCTTGTGCTTGTAAAAATACGACTTTAAGCTTTCATATTACAACTTCTTTCTCGCCTAAAAGTACGATTTCAGATGCGATATTTGATGTCGAATTTTTCAGGAGAACTAGAAAATGGGAACATGACGGCGAAAATGGGAAAGATACACCCTTGACATGACGAAGGAGGCACGAGATGAGAGTATAGGAAGGGAGCCGTGGCTGACGGGTAAGAGAACCTGAAAAAGGAAGTTAATTAGCCGAGAAGGGGGGTAGACGGAAGAGCGCTGGGAGCACTCGCAGCATCCAGCAGAGGAGAAAATGAACGTATAGATTGCACACAATGACCCAAAAGACAAAGTGGAACGTACCTAAAGCGTGTAATTCGGCCCAGAAGTCAAACCATCATCATCACGTGGTCAGGGTAGGGCTGATTAATCCATTTTATGGATTAATTCAAGTTTATTTTTCATTCTGTAAAATGTTGTGAGTCTGTATTTATAAATGAACGCTGTCGGGTGAGCAGTGTGTCCCTACCATTTTTCTTAATGACAACGTAATTATATTACATTATATAATGTTTTAGCAAACTAAATTAGCATTTAAACATGATTTTGGGAAATTTTAATGTTGGTATACAGTATATGATACCAATTATATGCTATAATACCAACTTTGAAAGATACAATGTGTAATAACTAAGAAAGAAAATGGCATTTTTTGATTTCCTGAAAAGTTATGGTTTTGAATGTGCGAGGATTCAGCCAGACTGATGATATGTACGACTGTATTAAATGTGAAGCACACTATCTTTTCTTTGGAAAGTGCTGTATGAATAAAATGTACTTACTTGCGTACTCTTTCGCGAACAGACATACAGTATGGACTAGCCATGTAGTTTTATGGCTAATTTCATCTCCAATTGTTGAACAGTTAACATGTTAAATTATCAAGGACCGTGTGTATGTATATAAATGTTTTGAGAAAAGTCCTTAAAATGCTGCTTGCACAGTTAAAGAAAAAATAAGTGAAATGTATTTCTGCATTAGACATGTTTGAAGATCATTGCTCAAAACGTGCAAAGAGTGAGAAATATGTAGTACTGAATTGGAGAGAAAGTGTCAAAATGTTTTGCACCATTTCAGTTTCCTTCAATTCATGCAGCGATGTGGAGGCATAATAAAAGATGCTAGACAAAGTAGCATTCATTTTTCAGCGGGGTGCACTCACTGAGTTTGAGACTACACAAGGGCTTGATTTTTCACAGTTTTGAAGCCTTATGTCATAGACTTTTTTTGAAACATTCAAATTTGACAGGATAGTTAACAACACTGCTCTGTGGTGTAAAATTTACAAGACATTTATTTTCACTTAACAGAGATGGACTGGGGCAAATTTACTCACTTTACATAATTTTCTATGGCAAAAATGCTATTCGGAATTAGAACTTGGAAGTCAAGCAGTGTCACGGATCAGATTGTGTTCCACTTTGGAGGGTCGACTGTACGACTAGTTATGTTAGGCTCACCGAGGGATTTGGGCAGCAGGTTCTTGATGAACTCGGCATGGTCACCGACGTGCAGCACGCTGTAGACGCTGGTGTTCATCAGCTCCTCCTGGTTGTAGTGCAGGTACTGCGTCACGTTCTCAGACACGAACACGATGTTGCCCTCCATGTTCACCACGAAAAAGAAGCCGTCCAGGGCCTGCACGGGATAAGGGCCTGATGTCAAAAGTTTCTTTTTTTTTTTCTTCCTACGAGTACCCTATTTCCAAAAATATTCTAATAGATGTAGTACACCAAAGTAAGTGCCTCCCTAAAATAAATGCCACTCTTTTCCAATCAGGAAAAAAAAAAAAAGTATGTAATGATCGAGGTAACTTTTCATACATGGACATTTTCGAGCTACGTGAAATTATACATTTTTCCGCTCATATTTCGCTCTTCTCATAATATGAATGCATAAAATTACAATTATTTATTGTGTTGTTATGACTAGTTACAACTGTTTGCACTCATAATATGCTGAATATGGCAGATTTGATTGTTCTTTCATCCCCCCGCAAATTTTCCAGGCAATTCTGCTTATTTGTGCTTGTTTGGCAATTAGCCACCGTTTTGACAAAGCACAAGCTGTACCAAAACTGACACAGAATTGCGCAATACTGCCACGTCCATCCGCCCATCCATCACTCTTCCAGTCTAAAAGCATGAGAGACCAAAACGAAGAGGAGGAGCGCTTAATTGAAAGACTACAGCCCCAGGTCAGCCATTACGCACAAGATGGTGGCAATTAGGCCATCAAATCACCTGCAGCCTTAAAAAAAAAAAAACAAACCATTCTGGTGGTTATTAATCTGAGGTTTCCTCTTCCACCTCTGCAATGAGGATAATCACTATTAGAGTAATTGTTTTGTACGGGTGCCCATACATTTTTAATGCCTCAAAATGTCTACGGACATTTCCTAAAGCCTAGCCCTGCCGAAAATAGAGCGCAGACTGAGATCATCTATCGCAGCGTTTTAAGTGCATTCCGTGTGAAGAAAGGCCACGCGTCGGACAAGTAGGGCACATGGAAACGGAGCAAGCCTCCTTCCAGACAGCGCTTGCGTAATGCCGCAGGGCCAATATGCTAATGTACAGTGCTCTGGTTTAACAAAACCACTGTCGCACTTCAAGGGTTACTTGGGATGTTCTGAAAAGGATGGGATGGGGGGGGGGGGGGGGGGGGGGGGGGGGGTTACAAGAGTCAAAACATTACAAGAAAAATGTATAATAGTTTAAGTCGCACTGTGGGCGACTGGTTAGAGCGTCTGCCTCATAGTTCTGAGGACCGGGGTTCAATCCCCGGCCCCGCCTGTGTGGAGTTTGCATGTTCTCCCTGTGTCTGCGTGGGTTTTCTCCAGGCACTCCGGTTTCCTCCCACATCCCAAAAACATGCATGGTAGATTAATTGACAACTCTAAATTGCCCATAGGTGTGAATGTGAGTGCCAATGGTTGTTTGTTTGTATGTGCCCTGCGATTGGGTGGCAACCAGTTCAGGGTGTACCCCGCCTCCTGCCCGAACATAGCTTGGATAGGCTCCAGCACGCCCGCGACCCTAGTGAGGAGAAGCGGCTCAGAAAATGGATGTAACCCTATGAGATTCCAGTTGAGACATTGCGTTAAGAAAGTCGTAATAGACCCAGAATACATTTTTATCATTACCAGAAAAAAGTTGTATTACGGGAAAAACATTTTGTTATGAGGGAAAAAAAGGTGCATGAGGAAAAAAGTCATTAATACCAGAAAAGGTTGTATCGTATGGAAAAAAGACGAGAAAAAAGTCATATTGAGACAAGAACAAGTCATTCTAAGAAAAAGTCTATCGTTACATGGAAAATTCATCATGAGGGAGGGGGGGGGGGGGGGGGGGGGGGGGGGGGGGGGAAGTTTAGTTACGAAAAAAAGGTTGCATTGCATTATGAGAAAACATGTATTATTACAAGACAAAATTTGCATTATAATGAGAGAGAAGTTGGATTGTTACAATATGAGGGGAAAAAAGTATCACAGGGAAAAAAGTTGTATTAGGGGAAAATAAGTTGTATGATTCCGATTATTATTATTTAGATAGGATTTCGATAGACGGTGGCCGACTGGTTAGAGCGTCAGCCTCACAGTTGTGAGGACCCGGGTTCAATCCCCGGCCACGCCTGTGTGGAGTTTGCATGCTCTCCCCGTGCCTGCGTGGGTTTTCTCCGGGCACTCCGGTTTCCTCACCACATCCCAAAAACATGCATTAATTGGAGACTCTAAATTGCCCGTAGGCATGACTGTGAGTGCGAATGGTTGTTTGTTTCTATGTGCCCTGCGATTGGCTGGCAACCAGTTCAGGGTGTACTCCGCCTCCTGCCCGATGACAGCTGGGATAGGCTCCAGCACGCCCGCGACCCTAGTGAGGAGAAGCGGCTCAGAAAATGGATGGAAGGATGGATTTAGATATATCTATTAATACGAATACTTTCTCATTATATTATGATTTTGTTGTGGTAATCCTACAAAGTTGTTTCACAGTACAGTAGGTATGTCAGGGACCTCAGGAGAGCTGCGGGTGCTTTTCTCCCCTTATAGCCTTCCCTCTCAGCGCATCCTCTAAATGAACACAAGCTATATTTAGCCCCCACGAGTCAGTGTGTCGATTCGGTGACGCTGGACCAGGAGAGCTATAAATAGCCTGCAACGGGACATATCTAAAGGCCGACATGAGAGAAAAGTGAAATGAAGAGAGAGTGAGAGAGAGAGGTTGGCGGAATGAGTGATTCACTGGAGCGGGCTGTTGCTTTCTTTCCTATTTGTACGTAAGCACTTCCGTGAGACAATGGGGCCATTGCAGCACCACCGGCTGATTTAGAGCCTATTTACGGCATTTCCACCGACACCTTTTAAATGTATAGCGATCATGGATTCAATTATGGACTCTATATACAGTATGAGTGTGTAGGGTGATGGGTGAAAATCCGAGAGAGATCATATAAATATTTTTTTAACATCATTTTACCCCTCCCCCACACGGGGCAGCGATGGCCAAGAGGCTCATCGCCTGCCACTGTGGGGACCCCGGTTCAAGTCACCAACTGTCAGAATAATGTGGCCCCAAAAAAAACACAAAAAACATCAGCGTGACAGACCTTGCAGCAACAACAAAGTCTCCCGGAGAAACATTTTTTGGGATACGTTTTTAATACAGAGAAAAACAGCATTGTATTTTCTAAAAACGTAATAAAAGACAATGAAGAAAAAGCGGTTTTATGTTTAAAGTTAGCATGTCATGGCGTTTTTCATTATATGATAGCATTAAGCTATGTAAGCATCTGGGAGTGAGTTAGGGCTGACAGCAGCTCCTTCCTAGTATTCTCATTTTGTATTCGTGTGTGACTGTCCTGTTCCCACCCTTCATTTTTGTTTTACTGTTCTCCCAGTGCGTCGGTGACTGTGGCTCTCCTTTCCCACATGCGAGTGCATTACAGATTTCCAATACGGCTCGTATTTCGAAAAACTCGGAAGTCGGGTCACTCCTATTGCGAGGCACCACTGTATATATTTAAACATACACACTGTATAGATACTCACTTCCAGCATCATGGGTCCCAAGGCATCTTTGTCAATCACACTCTGGCCTGTCGACGACACGTCGGCCTTCTGCACCTCCTCCTCGTTGGCGGTGGCCGGTTTCTCTGCTGACAGACAGGTGAACATAGTTAAAAAAAAAAATACATAATTTTGCATTGATAAAGTTGTAATATTACGGGAATGAAGTCAGAATATTAAGAAAAAAGTTACATAATGTCTGAATAAATCTAATATTGAGAAGAAATTGTCATTTTGTGTGAGTAATAATGTTGTAATACGAGAAAAAAACGACTATTTTGTGTAGATAACGTAATATTATGAGAATACAGTTATAATGACAAAAGAAATTACAAAATTGTGAGAAGTTGCAATTTTACAGGAATAAAGTCGGAATATTACAAGAAAAAAAGGGTAATTTTGTGTGAATAAAGTCGTAATATTACAGGAATAAAGTTGTTATATTAAAAGAAAAAACTCCTATAGGAGTGCAGCTATTTACACCTTTCCTTACACTGTCGTTGCTTGTGGGTTCCAACACTCGCCGCCTTCATTAGCTAAGATACAGCCACGCTGGTATACACTCACTCGCTTGTTTACGGATTACACGGGCCGCAGTGACATTGAGTGATGGCTCCGGATAGCCTGGCCGGTGGGGGTGCAGCTGTGCCGCTGCACGGCCCCCCACTGGGCCTGGAGAGGTCCCGCTGATGCAAACATCATTAATGCCCAAAAAGATGAATGCACGGGTCTGTGTGGCGTTGCGCACGCTCGGTGTGGAAACATCACTTTGCTTGCGCACAAGTTTAAGGCACGTTAGTGTGGTGTTATTTTTCACCAGCATTTGTGACTTAATTGTCCCTCCGATTTGCCTTGTCCAGCCCCAAAGGTAGGCGAAAGGGCACTCAGAAATGAATGTAAAAAGGTTAAATAAACGATTAAGTCACCGATTTACAAGCATTAAGGTAATGTTGAATATCACAGCATTTTCCTATTGTGATACAACAGTTTCTACTGTATTTTCAAACTTTTTAAAATTTTACTATAGTAAAATTACTTTTTTTTTTTTTTTATAAATACAATTTTATCATTTCTCTTTTCCTTGAGGATTTGTTGACATCATGCCAATTGACAGTTTGGAGACAGTTTTCTGTAAAATGCAGACCATACACCTGCGGCAATCTGGTGACTTAACAAAAATGTAACAGTGTTGAGTTTGCTGTCCAAATACTGTTGACTTGCAGATCAATGTAACTAAAGTTAAGCAGCCAATAGCACTGTGTTTGAGGGTGATCTTTTCCCCCCCATTATATTACATTGCTCATGTTACATAAATGTCCCTGTCACATAAAACAAGATGACATCGCTGTCCACGTATATAATTAGACTACACGCCGTCGAGCTGGTCTAAACTTACTCAACTCATCTATACCCGCCTTCACAGCAACATTAGAAATTCAAACTATATTTGGAACTAAAAGACTTTCAATTAGTTTTGATTATTCAATAGGCGGTTTTACGGCTGATGAAATGTAAACGTAAGGATAACAGAGCTCCCGAAAAAGGGCCTCAAATTACTTAAAAACGAGCTCAAATGAGCATCTGGGCAAATGATTCAGCAGTGCTGATTGATGTGCCTGATGTTCTGGCCTGGGTCGGTGGAGGGAATGCCAACAGAGTGCTCAGGATTATGTACGTTACATGATGAAGTAATGGGAGGACGGGACATTAATCAATCAAAATGCTGTTTAGGACAATATTAAATTGAGCGGGGCAGCTTCCAAAACTTAAGGCGCACTTGGATGTGATTATTGTGGTTATTTTGGCCTGTTGTGATAGACGTTGACACCAAATTTCATGTTAATTGGTGAAACTGGTGACTGGGTGTTCATTTTTTACAACATTTTGTTAACGAACTTTGCAGGCTCCTTTTTAATTGAATTTGCTCCCAAATCGGCGTCTTTGAACCAAAATGCCACAGATCTTCACGCGTTTGTCCTTGAGACATTTTCACACATCCTGTTATCATAGACATGTCCACCCAATTTTGTGTCATTCAGTGAAATTGGTGTCAGCGGCTAACTTTCCAGGCTTCCTTTTCATGGAATTCACCCCCCAAATGGCTGCTTCAAGCATTAGGCTCCAGCTCCCTTTAGCGTAATGAGGACAAGTGCTATAGAAAAATGGATGGATGGATAATAATAGGTACCATTTGCAAGTGTTCGTCAGTTGTGTGCGTACCTTGCTCCTTTATTTGCCTGATCTGCTTCACAGTCTCCTTCAGTATGGCACATTTGTCGGGCTTGACATTGAAGTTGTCGATGTCGTTGAAGTTGGCGAAGATCAACTCGGCGAGCTCCTCGATGTACTTGTTCTCGTGCTCGCGGTTGCGTTTCTCGTTGCTCCGCTTGGGACTGCCGACCAAGAGAAAATAACGTATTCTTCAGTGACCGTAAAAGCGCTTTTGTGTGTGTGTGTAAACAGGATTACATTTAATGACAACTCAAATGAAAAAAAAAAATGAAAAAAAGCTAGGAGTGAATTCTTAAATGAAAGACTCTTCAAAAATATATTCAATAAAATAAAAAGGTAATACACAGGTGTGTTTCAAATCAATATATGCTCGAAAAGTTCATTAATTTCAGAAGCTCAATTCATAAACTGAAACTCATTATACAGATTCCTTAAACACAGCAAAATACTTCAGAAGTTTAATTTCTACATCAATTTTATAAAAATAATGATTTTTTTTTTTTGAGATAGTGACTGTTTTTTTTGCTGTAAGCTATAATCATCAAAATTACCCCCCCACCCCCCAAAAAAAGTATTTGTGCAGTGAATCTATACAATATGAGTTTCCCTTTGTTGCATTTAACAACTTAAATTGAGTTTATGATTAACTGATTTACTGAGATGCACCAATAGCATATTACCAACAGGCTGAGCTGCTGTAGGATAAAAAGCTTACCTGGGTCCAAGAAGTTCAGCAGAACATTCTTTACGTTTCCACGACTCTGCCCTGGCAGGGTCGGACGAGTTTTCACCGACGCCGCTCATCCTCAATGCATAGTCAGCCTCTGTATAAAAAAAAAAAAAGTTTTAAAAAGTTAAAATGAGGGCCTCTTCTATGGAAATAAGAGATCACAACATTGCGGGATTTCTGCATAAGAGGCTAAAGTAACTAGCATGAGTTTACCCAGGAAGTGAACGCTAGTCTACGGTCTAGCCAAGTTAGCTCATCAGCATACAGTAAGCCCCACAAATTGACCATGGCCTGACATGAACAGTGAAAAAATGTGAGTAACTGACACCACTTAACAGTGTTTATTTAGAGTTGCCTAAATCTACCACAAACTATGATCCTAAAACACGTTTAAATCAATTCTAACACATCCTGCAACATTGCCCTTAAAAATACATTTTGATTTATAAAACAAAAAGGTACCTTGTACATGTACATGTCCCCAAGACGCGCCGTGACTTCCACTAACAACCCAGGCTAAACTTAACTTGACCCCTTCTCCCAGACATACAAAAGTAGTCAGTCACGTTGTATCACTTCAACATATGTCCTTGACACCAATTCCTATTTACTGACAGGGGCTTTGGTGACTTCTTTTTAAAACAAAACAATGGTATGGTATAACGTGAAACCGGTAACCGCACCATGCCTAGCAGTAACTACGTAACATTTGGAGCAAACTACTACACTGTGTTCCTCTGGTAACCTCAAAGCCTAGTACATCAGAACCGTCGTGTTTTTTTTTTTTTTTTAAGACTCAAATCCATAGTTTAATGTCAGGAGAACAACCTCCCGACCCTCCCACATGGGAGAAAAGAAGGCTTTCCCCAGCACACATGCTGTGTTGAGATCCACTCCAGCCATGGAAACATGACAAGCGCACATGCCTGCCTGCCGACTCCTCCTTTATTACATAAGGCAGGACAGGCAGAATAGCAGCAGCACAATATACTGTAGAGCAGATGTAGTGTAGCTTACAAGGGAGGGAAAAACAGCTTCTGGCCTGGAGAGACGTACTTTGGAGCAGGGAAAGGTCATTAGACACTCAAGAGGGGCACCGTTTCGATGACAAATGACTTCCAATGCCATGTTTAGCTTGTTTGTATTGGAATTGTTTTTAACAACCTCTCCCCGCCACCAGCAGAGGGTTAAAGCTTTTTCTTTCATCAATGACAGCAGATATAAGGTTGTTAAACTCTCTTAATAGCCTAAGTGGCACAAGTTATTGCTATTGGTTGTCCAAGTTACCATGGGAATTCAGGCGCCGATTGGCTGCACCCCATCCCACCGAGGGTGGATGTGATTGGGTGCCTCGTCGTCTCTCCTTGACATGGCAGTAACAGCGGGTCACTGTATGTTTTGAGACCACGAGAGGGACTCCCAAGTACAAACGAGGCACGTCTCAATGACAAGGCAGCCAGACAGTCTGCACAGGCCCGAGTCCGCTGGTGAGCGACTACGAGAAACTGGACTCCAGCTTTAGTGGTCAGAGTTGTACCAGACTGACTCATAACATCCAATAAATACAGTGGTGCGTTAAGATACGAGTTACATTCAAATCACTAAAATCTCATCTCAAAACACTCAAATCATCTTTCCCTATTGAAATGATTGGAAATGCAATTAATCCGTTTCAGCCTCTCCAACCAATAAATCTAAATTTTTGTGTTTTTTTAATCAGGAAAAATAGCACGAGCATAATCTTGTACGTCATGTAAACAGAGTAATCAAATTATTATATAGAATGTTAAGAATAAAAAATTCTTCAGTATTCCACATTTTTCATGACACCATTCCCAAATCATTGCAGACATTTTACACACTGACCTCCTCCTCCCACATTTCTGAACCAATTCAAACAACTCTCATTATATGTCAAAAAATTTTTATTCTCAGTATCACATTGTATAGCTCAACATTTCAATTAATTCTACAGCTTTTCAGTACTCACACGCAACGTCTACAGAAATTACGTTCTCTGGTTCCAGTAAATAATATGTAACAATCAAATGAAAATCACTAAGTATGGCAGTAACCGAGCATGCCTTCTTGTGCAACGTGACCACATATTCTTACAGCGCTGGACGAACTAATTGCATGCCATTCTAAACCTCATATGCCGGGACCATTGTAAACCCAGGTCCCTCTGCTTCAGTACGTATGAAAAGGTGGTAAATAACTGATTTAGTTACCAGGGATGTAACGGTACATCTATTTGTACTTTTCAGTACGGTACTCAGTGTACCAAGGTCCTAGACAGACCACCAAGAACATCTCTTGACTTTGAAAGCACAATGAAAGCAGGATGTGATGGCAGGTGCGTGTCATTGCTAATACTGTATCTTAGGTATCACCAGAGCTGATGCTCCAGGACATAGCTGGAGCCGTCCTGTCTGGCGATAGGGAGATGACAAGGAGCTTGGATTTCAGCCGAGACATTTTGATTATCCTGTATCGCACGAGGATGTTGACGGACATTCGGAAAAAGCTCTGACTATTAGAAGAAGCATGAAAAATATCCACTGATCACCATGGTAGGGATCCATTGGCCAAAACACCCAATCAAAAACATTTTACACAAAGTAATGAATGAGTAACGATTGGCTGTTACTCAAAAGTTAAATTTAGAATACTGTAGATCTCCCCTATTTGCTTTTCATCGAAGATACAGCTGCAATATTTTATTTTCAGGAAAGTTCAATGTCAACAGTTTGTCTTGTTTTTAGGAGCAACAAGAGTAAATTATTTCCATATGGAGTGAAACTAGCGCTAATGCTCCAGTGATGCGTTTTATTAACTTTTGAGGTGCACGTCAGCAGCCGCTAGGAGTAAACAGCCAATCAAAGCATGTTTTACATTGCCTCCTTCATAACGGAAATCTCCATTTGCTGCCGAATCTGTCCTTCTAAAAACACCCAAATACATAAACTAAAATAAAATAAGACAATAGGCATCACTGTCTAATGCTTGGAGAGAGCTCTGCCACATTAAACGCCATCAAAAAGCTACAGTGTCATAATGAGAGGCCCTACCAGGAAGAGCCGTGGGGGGTGGGTGGGCAGAAAACAATGCATGTAATCCATATGTCACGTGGCTTCTTGGCAGGGTTAAAGGGGGGACAAAAATGGGACCTTTTGTTGGGCTAATTCTGTGAGGAAACGCTGGGGTAGGCCCAGTGGACTCATGCCTTCTCGCTTTACATCCAAATATTTATATGGCGGGAAAAAAAAGAAAAGAAAAAAAAAAAAAAAGAGGTTCCAGGAGCCAAAACACACAGAAACCATGTCGGAAGAAGGGGAGTGGAGGGAGGGGGAGGGGGGGGGGTATTAAAACCCACTTCAGTAAAACTCTTCATTGCCGACAGCTGCTGTTACCTTGAGGCAGATGGTTCGACACGAGGCCTGGTTCGAGTGGAAAAAGGAGGATCAGGATGAAGGACAGGAGAAGAGCAACAAAGATTAGTACCTTTAGTCTTCATTTAACACACCTTTTCCCGCGATACAAAGGGTTAGGGATTGACGATTGTGGGGACATGCACTACTCACAAAAACTTGGGGATATTCAGTTTTTGGGTGGAATTTCAGGATGGACCTAAAATGGACTATAAACCTTTACAGGTAAACTTAATTTGACCTTCTCTAAACTTTTGAATGCACGTCCAACTAACTGTTCAATGTTTAAGTGCCTTTGGATGTTCTCTAACAAGGAGCTGAATGGCAAAATTCACTCAATTCAATACCTTAATACTCTAATGGTGTATTTTGATAAGTTTAGGCTTCATGGAAAAAACATTATATCTATTTTAAGTAGGAAGTATAAATACGTTCCCAGAATAAATCTTCCTCATTTCAACCTTGAAATGTTACTAAAAACCTGTAGAGTGGTGGCAGAGATTTTAGGAAACACGTTTCTGCGCACAACATTGCGGACTCACTCTTGCACAACAGCGAAAATGTCAAGCGAGAAGCGAAAGGAGAAGAAATGCTCGGCAGGGAAGCCATGTGGTCTTTTCTGAGAACAAAATAATGCATTAATAGATTTAAAAACACCAATGAGTCAAATCATATATAAATACTTGATTGGGTACTTGGTATTTTTCTGTAAACTTCCTGGCATTTTGCCCCACTAGGTATCGTGTACAGGAGACTCCCCCCCCCCCCCCCCCCCCCCCCCCACCCCCACCCACCCAATCACCTTGGTTTCAGTGCGCAGAGTCCCTCGGGCCATCGCTGCAAGACTGCAACATCAGGAAAGCTCTAAGCATCGTCCACATCTGCACGCTGAAAGATACGAGAGAGATGATGAGTCGGCACATTGACCATCAAAAATACAATACAGATGGGTCACGCTTTAAGAAGAACGCTTGTTTTGGAATGCAATATTTAGTTAGATAAAAAGCTCAAATTCCCTCAGACAAAGACAAATATTATATACTATACAGTCGGCCCTCTTTTATTGTGGGGGCGATGTTCCAGAACCCCCACTGTGACGTAGCGACCATAAATTCAATATAATATCGACCCTCCCATCACTCGTTAATCTTTCCCATACCCTCATAAACACTTCCTATTAGGCCTGTGGCTATTGACTAATCACATAAAAAATTATTTTGTATAATGGCAATAAAAAAATATGCATGTGAGGTCCACTTATTATTTTTGTTCCCTTGGGGTCAACCATCACGTTCTACACTGTAAACTGAACTGTGACTTTGAATGTGTGTGGCTTTAAAAGGCGGGGCCTAGCCTGTTGAGTGACATAAGCATCAGCGTGTGAGTGTGTGGACTTGGCTGATGTTGGTTCAGGATAGCGTTTGGCTGTTACCTGGCTAACCGTTAGAGAGTCTGTGTGTTGAGTGCCTGTGGGCACCAGTTGTGGCTGTGCAGTTAGTGTACTAGTGATAGACTGATTTTCGTCAGGGCCAATTATCGGCGCTGATTATTTGGCATTTTGACATGTCGGTAGCTGCTTTTTTATTTTTTTTATTTATTTATTTTTAATACGATGGCCAATAAGAGATCAATTTAGAACTGACAAACAATGCTCTAGGGCTTATGACGTGTGATGTTTTTTTTTTTTTTTTTTTTTTTTTTTTTTTTAAAAACCACTAAGCGCTAGCTGAGGTGGTCCAGAGTGTCGCTAATGTATATATTTACTTCTCGGAAAGGGAACACGTTTTATCCAAGAGGAGACTGAGGGCAGCGACGTGGAGACTATGGAGTTGAAAGGGATGATATTAGCAGATTTACTGCTAGAAACACAGCTCTACATTTTCACAGCTCTCTCAGTATGTTTTTGTAGCATGTTGGCATCAAAGTGTCTGCAGGGTCTTTTCAGCTCCCGTGGGGGTCGGGGGTGGGGGCTTGAAAATTACGTCGTGTGTGCCTTTCTAATCACGGCACACAATTAATTAGACACATGGAGAAGTCATGTTCCCCTTTAGATAATTAGAAAACACAACTTGCAGCCGGTATAAGAACTCTGCAGGGCTTCTGGATACAATCGCTGTGCCAACTAATCAAGTAACGCCCCTCGTACAATTCCGCATTTCTCAGGCTTCCTCTTTTCACTTTCCTGCCAGGCGCTAAAGTTCTCATCCAGCGGAGGAATTTGCTCTGAACTCTAAGACTGTCACATGCTCGTGCCCGACCGGCAGATCGAGTGACAGGATAAAGAGAGGTTGTAAGAAAAAAAAAATAAAAATAAACATTCAAACAAAAAAAATAAAAAAAAATTAAAAAAAAAAAAGCAACATGGCAACTTTCCTCCACAGCTAAGCTAACTTGCTCCGCACCAACAACGAGCTGCGGCTGGCTAGCTAGTGCAGTAAAACGCTGTCCTTCCACGGTGCGGAGCTGCCCTCGCTAATCCTCACCTCCATGCCTGCGAATAAGCTACACTTCTGACAAGTATCGTTACCACTAAAAGAGGACGAGGAGGAGCTAATTATGCGACATACCGAGCAAGAACAGTGAGCAGGAGAAGATTAAGTCATGCCAGTTAAGCTAAATATTTATATCAGCTATGTTATTTGTGTTTGTTTGCAATTTTTCTGCACCTTAAAGTGATGAGTTAAAATTTTTGAGATCTGTGCAATAAATGTTCTCAACATTACATGATATCCTTGTTTTTTACTCATTTAATATTGTTTGACAAATCTATAGAATTGGTAATTTCCCAGGTGTGTCCTTTTAATATTTTTTTAAAATACAAATTATTAACTAAAGTGTTGAAAATGGCTTACAGTCTTTGACGATGTAATGTTAATGGGTCAACAAACGTGTCGTTTTTTGGTGTCCTGAAAAGTGACTGTTTTGGAGGTACAAGGATCCCACTCTCTGACAGTGAAATGAATTTTAGACTGTAACGCCCAGCCCTAGATACAGTGTCTCTATTAGTTCGCTGCAGCAATGTCCCGCCTCCGCTAGGTTGAGCATGAAAGGCCCAGGTGGATGCTGTCCATCCTCTGCTACGTTTAATTATCTTACTGATACCTAAACTCTTTCCATGCAAAAGAGGTATCCTGTGCCTCAGAGCCATCCTTGTGAGGCCTTGTTCCATCTCCTGGCCCCCCCTGCTCATAATAGGCTGGCAACAGGCTCCTTCAGAGTGAAAAGGCTTTGACACCCAGCTTGGGATAACAATGCTAATGAGCCAGCTAATCAGGTTCAGGCGGGACAAAAGAGTCTGGAGGGATCATGCGGCAAAAAGTGAGCAGGTCACGGCGGGGCTAAACGCCAATGGAGCCCCGACTGGGTGCCTACAAAATTACCCACTGATAGGCTTCAATTCAATAAGAATAAAAACACCTGATCTAATTGCTTTGGATGAGTCACGCTAAAGGTTTGCTTAATATACACAAATGAACGGCAATTCAGAGAAGATTGAATTTACACAGGGAACACTGCAAAGACATCTGGTGGGGCCTGGTGGGGGGTGGGGGGTTGTTTTTCGGGTGGAAATGTGCATTCTCTAAGGGAGAGTTTGGATACGCTGCGAAGGAAACTCATTTCGGCCGCTTGTAACCGTGATCTTTTTCTTTCAATCACATAAATCGACCGGTAAATCGAGAGGTTTGCCTCTGGGCTCAGCTCCTCCTTTACCACGACAGACCGATAATCAGAATAAGAATCATATATATTTGCCAAGTATGTCCAAAAAACACACAAGGAATTTGTCTCCGGTAGTTGGAGCTGCTCTAGTACGACAAAAGACAGTCAATTGACAGAGAACACTTTTGAGACATAAAGACATTGAGAAAAACAAGTCACTGAGGAATAAAATGTTGCTAGTTATCTGGTAATGCCGGTACAATTATTATTATTATTTTTTTTTTTGACAGTTGTGCAAAAAGATGCAGAGTCCTCTAGCACTTAGAGCAGTTCGAATGACTAATCTCGCAATAGTACGGCGTAATGACCATTGTATTGTGCAAAGGGCGCAGAGACTTCAAGGAGTGTATGCAGTTTAAAGTGACGAGTAGTGCGAAGAGTTCGCATTACTGCCGACACTGCACTGATCCGCCTTTCTACGCTCACTTGTGAACAAGACCCAAGATAATTGAACTCCTCCACTAGGGCAAGATCTCCTCCTAGACTCAGAGACGGCACTCCACCCTTTTCCGACTGAGGACCATGGCCTCAGATTTGTGGAGGTGTTCAGTCTCATACCAACCGCTTCACACTCGGCTGCGAACTGCTCCAGCAAGAGTTGCAGATTGCGGATTGATGAAGCCAGCAGAACTACATCATCTGCAAAAAAAGCAGAGATGTAATACTGAGGTCAACCAACCGGACTCCCTCAACACATCGGCTGTGCCTAGGAATTCTGTCCATAATGGTTAGACAGACAGAATCGGTGACAAAGGGCAGCCTTGGTGGAGTCTAACTCACACCAACATTTTGATCACTATCGCAACATGGGTGGCAAATAACGTGTGCTTTTGACCATGTCCGTAACCTGTTTAGGCATCAAGTCCTATGCTGAGTAGTACACCATTACTATTTTCAGTAGCAAACCTCTTCCCATGTTGCTCACTACAGCGACTGTTTCAGACAGCAACCAAGTCTAATGCGTCTTATTTGAGAAGTAGTAAAATCAAGTAACACAACGGCATAGGAAAGTAAGATCCATTAAATGCACATGACAAAAGCAACCAGAAAATGTACCGTTTAAAATTCCATCTTTTGCTTACAATTGTTCCAACAAATTATTATTTTTTTGCTTTTTTTCCACACACAATGACAATAAAATGCATGTTACTTCAGGAGCTTCTACATCTGTAATCCAAAAATAAAAATAAAACAACAACTATGGAGGTTCAGTCCGCGGCTGTGCTCACCACACAGTTATCTGCATGTGTAAACATGGCGAGGCAAAAAAGGTGCAAAAGCTTGACAAACAGGTCTTTGTCTCCCGGGGCCTAACAAACTCAGAGGCGCATTCTTGATAACACCCCGGGCTCCGACGTGCTCACTGGAAGGTATTTATAAACGCGTTGACGCTATGCCAGCGGATTTCAACGGCTGCCTCTGATGAAGACACTGACTCGTGCCAGGTGCCGGCACATCTGTTGCTCGAATGGCAGCTGCTTCGGCGGTGACCTCAGTGACAGTCAACGTCACTTGTATCAAGAGTCAATATAGTGGTAGCATTCAACTTTAACGCATTCCTTTTCATGAGTGCTAACGTAGCATTCAACATCTTCACTCAGTACTCCTACTTGTCCAAGAGCACAAACAGTTTCGAATAAAATGAATCACCCCATTGTCAATGCTGGGTGTAATCAGTTAGAGATAGCACAAGAAGCTAACATAGCAGTCGACATCTTCAATCAGTGCTCCTTCTTGTCAAACAACACAAACGGACGGACACAAATGCACCAGACCGGTTGCAGAAGATCTTTCGTTCACAATGGCCAATAACCGGTCCTATGGAAAAAAAAAAAAGGAACTAGATGGTCATCTTGTGACCAGTCAGCACCTCAACTGCAGAGCTCTTGTGCACCGTTTACGCATCGGCCACCATTTAATGCCTGTCACAGTTTATATGCAATGAGTCCCAGTCAAAGCCCGAGGCTGTACAGTGGAGGGAAAAGGAGGAAGGGGGGAGGGAGGCATCAGCTGACACAACTATGTCACTGACTTTATTAACCATAAAGCCTGAGACAATCCTCAAGAGTGGGACACAATTGTAAAAGATTTAGCTTGAGGTAGATGGTGTTTTCACGCTTTAATGTGGCGAGGACAACATTTTCGGGCATGACTTTAAAACCCCTGGCATTAGCTGATTAGGACCTGACAGAGGAACATGTAATTGGACCAGACAGTGGAAAGGGGGGGGGGGGGAGGAAGGAGAGGGGGGGGAGAAAAAAAAAAGCTAAGCACAGCAGCTCTTTCTCTCTCTCCCCCATTTAACTCTAGTAAGTCCCACACTGAAACAGAGTGACAAGCAGGTCAGGTAGACCTGATGACTAAGACTATTTAACCTTTTATGGGGCAAAGCGATTACAGTCAAAATGTTTTTTTTCCCCCTTTTCTTTATGGGAAATAACAGATTCTCAACAGGCGCGCCTGACTCAAATATCCGGCTACAGCAGTGACTCTTAAAGTGTGGTACGCGTGCTCCTTCTACGCAAAAGAATCACTGCCTACGTACAGTTCAGTTGTATTTAACTCAATACGTTTGCATTTAATCTTTAACAACTGTTTTAAATTTTTTATTTAGGCACAATTCTTTTATGTATCTTATATGTGCAATTTTGATTGACACATTAAGTACATTTTTTAAATTTTCATATATTTAAATACCGTGTTACTGTTGATACAGTGCATAATGGCCCAGTACCTTACAACAATATTAAATATACATACTGGGAATAAAACAGTGTCCTGTTTGATGAACACTTGGGCCAACTACACTTGCGCATTTTAATGTCGGTTAAGATGTTGGTACTTGAACTAAGTATTTTTTTAGGTGGTCTAGGACGTTTTGATAAACCACTAGGCTGCAGGAATATTGTCGTGTAATGAGACGACACAGCGAACAATCAAAATCTTCCTTTGCTCGGTTTGAGGCAGTTGGTTTTTATGTTTCAAAGTTTTATGTCACGAAACTGTGAAAACCACACCACATTAAACACATCTGTAGTCATTTTATCCAGGGGGAGACTGCGGGCGGTGAGAAAAGTGGAGGCTGTGGAGTATACTAGGCTACTGCAGTACCAACCGGGTGAGCTAACAGCGTTTATTTTTGTCATTAATAGCAGTGTACCCGCGAACATTCCAATGAAAAATCCTGACTGACCGGTTACTAGAAATAGTACCTCGTAGTAACTGCTTTTGCCAGTGGAAAATCGTTAGGAACAGACTAACCGTACAGTGCCCCCCCCCCCCCCCCACCCCCCACCACATTTGGTAAGAAAACTGCGCATCAATGGAAATTTTATAAGACAGAAGACTTCTGGCAAAATACACACTTTAAATACCATTCAAATGTAGTACATCAGCTAGGAAGTGCAAGTAATAAGGGCCACTATATTATGCCTAGCACCAAGTACATTTTTCATCAAGTCCGGAATAGGACATGAGAAGACGGCGTGTTGATTTATGGATAATATTCACATGGAGCTATAGCTCATTAGTGCAGTATGGAGAGAGGACAGAGAGAATACAGTTCAGTTTATCAGGAGACCCCTTCGTGGCAACGAAGAAAAGAAAAAAAATGAAGACGGCAACGACGCGGATCAGTGAAGTAACACAGCTGAGTCAGCAGAGCGCCGGTCAGTTGAATCCCAGCGCCCATTTAAAAAAAAAAAAAAAAAAAAAAAAGGTGCACACTAACTAAACGCACCCGAAACTGACGACTCGCATTCCGACGGCTTCATAACGAGAGTGTGAGAAAAAGGCCTTGCCGCGCATACTGCAGCTACCTCGGCTCTGCCTGCCACCACTTGCTGTTCATTCCGCCAGGTTGTTATTTTGGACGGTGCGGGGACGAGTCGCGCTGGGCCAAGTCCGGCAAATGAGCTGCCCCAATGGGAATTTTCCTCCCCCTCCACTCTGTCCCCCTCCGCCTGGTGCCAAGGATTCCTCCCAGTGCCAAGCACATGCTAGCACCCAGTATCACAAACGCACTGAGGCGGAACTTCGGAAGCAATTCAGCCTGACAACAACAACTTCAACACTACATCCACATCCTATTACACAGTAACTGCTGCTTTGTCTGGCTTTGATGCTAAATACTTTATCAGTACCCCTTTCACACAGCTTGTGGAAGTTGATAATTTCCTGCCTTTTTCCCCCAGATGTGAAAAGCAAAACATATTCATTCATACACAAGCTGCTGATGGCCACAACACGCGCCGAGTGACTCAACATGCAGACTGGTCAACAAGCCAGCAAACGCTGCACTCTCATTGACTGACACCCATATCACTCACCAGGCCAGTCTTTTAAAACCCATACACATTCAAAGTTACAGAAATACTACATAAGAATGGGAGGATGGCGACCCCAAGTTGACAAAAATAGTAACTACACCTCACATGCATGTTAGTGTTTAAAAATGCAACTCAGTTATGAGATAATCTGTACAATATTCGCAAAAAAATTTTTTTTAGGGTTAACAATTATTTTGATAGTCGACTAGTCACCGATTATTTTTGCGATTAGTTGACCAATTGGATTATATGTAAATCGCAGCTTATTGCACCAGCAAACAGATGCTCTTGTTTAAGGTATGTGCAAAAGAATTAAGATAAAAGTAGATTCAACTTTTAATAAACTGCAGATTGTGCCAGCATTCCTGACATGTTTATATATGATGCAAATTAAAATGAAGGTGATACTCTGGCCTGTAACATTTTTAACTGTAAATGTTTAGTGCAATTTAAGATGGAACCAAAAACTATGGACAATCACACCAAGTGAACTGGGAATCAACTTTCACAGGTAAGATTATTTTCTTTCAGTTCTGTTCTGTTCTTTCACATGCTTTTTTGCAGACAAAAGAGTAAATCTCAAGACAGTTGAGAAACGAGCAAGTTCTAATTCCTTTTCAATACATGCATTGCATTTGATAGGAACGTTGCCCCCGCTAACGCGGCCACCACGTGGTCACAACACCAAGATGGCCTGCAAAAGCATTTCTTCTATTCACATCTTTGGTTATAACATTACGTCAAACACATAACCTGTTGCTAAGGCTAATGAAATCATCTTTGTTAAGCTTGAGCTAATGGTAACATTTACAGCTTTAGGCAAGTACCTCAATGCCGGTGACGCTAATATTAGCAGCTAACTAGCCAAATTGTTTAGAGATAACTGTTGCTCAGTGAGAAATTTATTCAGCCAGAACGTCCCTACTTCCTTTTCAGATGCTCGTGAATCATTGTTGTGCTGCTATGAAAGGCAGGTTCTGTCTCACAGGTTTGACATCCCATTCCTCTTTAGTATTTTTTGGTGAGATGCTCAAACTTTCGGGCTCCGTTTCCAACGCCGGGTAAGTTACGTGCTAACGCCGATGACCACTACTGCGCATGTGCGCCACAGGCAGAATGCAGAGAACAGGCAAATAGCGGGAGGATTCAGGTACTTTTGAGAGAAAAACAAAGCTTCAAAAAAATAAACGACGATTTTGTTCGTCGACCAAATCATGACTAGTCGAATAATCTTGGCAGCCCATGCTGCAGCCCTCGTAGCAAGCCCCTTTTACACTACCCAACAGACCTTTATCCAGGTTTCCTGTCCTGTGTGAAAGGTACCGATACAGAACGCAGGGTTCAAGTCAATCTGAAAATGTGTCCTGTCCTGAGTGAAAAGTACAGATTCAGAATGGGCAGGCCTGTGAATTTGCTGGCTTTGTAGTCATAAAGCCCCCTTTCACACTCCCGGTCAAAGCCAGCTTTTAAGGTCACTTCCTTTATGACAGCTACCGATAGAAAGGGCAGCAGGTAGAAGTTACCCAGAGAATTTGCCGGTTGTTGAGGTAGTATCAAGTCCCTTAACAAATAATAATAAAATAAATAAATACCAAGCCAGCTTCTTCTTCAGGTCGCCGTCCTGTATGAAAGGTACCAATACATAATGGAGGATTTGAGTCAACCAACAAATTTGCATCAAACCCCTTTCACAATGTCAATCAAAGCCAGGTCAGCGTCCTGTGTGAAAGGTACCAAAAGAGAATGTACGGAAACGTTGAAGTCCATCCATCCATTTTCTGAACCACTTCTCCTCACTAGTGTCATGGGCGTGCTGGAGCCTATACCAGCTATCATCAGGCAGGAGGCGGGGTACACCCTGAACTGGTTCCCAGCCAATCGCAGGGAACATACAAACAAACAACCATTCACACTCATAGTCACACCTACGGGCAATTTAGAGTCTCTAATTAATGCATGTTTTTGGGATGTGGGAGGAAACCGGAGTGCCCGTAGAAAACCCACGCAAGAACGGTGAGAACATGCAAACTCCACACAGGCGGGGCCAGGGATTGAACCCCAGTCCTCAGAATTGTGAGGCTGACGCTCTAACCAGTCGACCACCGTGCCGCCTAACGTTGAAGTCCATCCGCAGATTTGCCGGGTTTGAGGGTCGTATCAAGCCCCTTCTACACTACCCATTCACAGGTGAAAGAGGCTAGAATTCATTTACCTTCGGAGGAATCGGGCATACCAAATAGCTTTGAGATCTTCCACACAACTGCCTCGTTAGCATCATGAGCCCGCTGTTCAAATCAAAGCGTCCGCTTTCTTAGCCACGGGCTAGCACATACAGCAATATCATTTAGAGCTTAGGATCAATACGCACTCCGCGGAGGCTGACCTACATCGGAGCGCTCCGAATCGCCAAGATGCCAGAGTCGGTCGGTGGCAAGGTGTCGCGTTACCGCTCTTGCCCTTAATGAACAATTCAAACACAAAAGTGACTATCATATCCCAGCATTCGACAAGCAAATAAAAGGGAATTACAGGTATCGCCGCTCTTTCAAAGACACTAAAGCGAGCCTTCATTGAGCTTCAATTATAATCTTTCACCACAGGGCATTTTATAAAGCTGGTTCGACATCAGAGATGGAAAGTTTCACAAAAAACACATTATTCAAACAGGAGTTTAGAACAGAGAGATTCAACATCCCATTAGCTCAATTGACAATTTACATCCCTCTAAGTTTGTCTTATATGGATATGTAAACTATGACAGTAGTCACAATGGTAGCTAGCGGTGATTTAAAAAACAACAACAACAAAACACCCCAAAAAGCATAGTGTGATGCATAAAAGCCCAAACGTGGACGTGCTGTAAATGTGGTAGAAAGTATAAATTTGGCCTACAGTATAGATTTGGACAGTACCAACCAATCACTATAAACGCTTGTTGATGACGAAATCGTACCTGCCTCAGTGTGAAAATGGCCAGCTATTTGAAACTTTGGTGTCAAAAGTGGGATCCCCCCACTTGCCAGGCTGACTGTTTTACTATGCTTTTTATGAATTAAATTTATTTTTGTGATTATATTAAAGTGCATTTTGGTTACCCCAATTTTTTTACTACATTATTACATTAACAGTTTTTAGTGTGAATTTTTTTTTAGCCATTTGGCAAATTGGTGTCAGAAGAGGGACCCAAAAAAGGCTAACCATAAAAGTGCATTTCTTTTGTGTAACAGGTAACAGATTCTATTCGCATTTAAATTGTGCCATGAGTGAATTCCCCAATAAATGAAATGGATAAGATAAAATAATTGCAGTATATTCAACGGTAAATAAATTGCTTAAATATTCTTTGTAAATTCAACATATTGTGGTATCCGGCTGTTAAAGTGCACCAATTAAGCACTCAATGTCTGCTGATTGGCTGTTTAACGTTTACATTAGCTTTAACAATTAGCACGGCTACTCTGTCTCCTCTGCCCCTTTCTCCGCCTTGCCTGGTGGTGTAATTCGGCCCCCATTATCCACGTATGATTGATGCCTGATTCGGACCTTAGGATGTGCCAGATTCCACGCGTGATGTGTTCTGATGATGCATATCGACTTCATCTCGCCCTCCTTAGTAACAAAACGACACCCACTCCCATTCCCAGCAGATAAATAGACGGATGGACGGCACGGCTGATTCCAGGTCAGTTAAAACAACACAATGACGGAACACCTCAGAGCACAGCGGGGGTAAATAGTCTTGCTCCTCCTCTTCCGTGATGGCGTCCCACCAACCCCCCCCCCCCAACTCACGCTTCCATCCTGTCGTTACTGTAAGCCTGGCCATTACCCCCGCAGCTCATCCCTCACACCCACCCAGGACCTGTCACACGGCTGTTTCCATGGCAACACCAACGCAGAGACAGCAGGGTGAGGTGCCCGAGCTGGTATCAGGGGGAGGGAGGGAAGGAGGAGTGAGGCATCCTGTAGAGAAAACACTGCAGACCTTACACAAGGACTGACGGACGGATAAGCTAACACAATAAGCCACATGGTGACTGCTGTTTGTTTACAGCTAAATAGCCATTGCTCCATATTACTTGGGCTGCCTTCTAGTTTATAATTTTGGATGTGTTGCAATTGCCAGCCATTTTGTGTTGCGCGCCACCGCCGCCTACAGGACTGGAGTCTACAATAACGAACGCAACTTGAGAGTTTTTATTTGCCATTAATATTAACAGCCAAGCAAATTTAAAAATGGTTGTGTAGTGTTATAAGTACAGTAAATTAACCTACAGTGATGCCTTGCGATATGAGTTTAAGTCGTTCCTTGACCATGCTAAATACATAATAAATGATAAAAACTTACAGTAATGACATAAATAGAATTAAAAATAATGACAGTTTTTGTCACACATTCAATTTAATGCACATTGTGCTGCTCATTTTGGTGTGCGTGTCTTGGCCACCTGGGGGCAGTATAAAGGCCAAGTCATACCGACGTCACACTGAACATTCCTGCCTGGATGCAGTAGCCAATCATATTGCAGTGGCGTGCGCGCTGCCTAGAATCCAAGTGGGATTCATATTGTGTTCTTTGCAGAGGATAAAGAATACAGAATATGTCCATGAGTACTATTACATTGTCCCTCTACACGTGTTGCTGCACTGTATGTGTTAAAATATCCGTTGCTTAAAGGGTTACAACACAGCCACATAGATGTTTATCATCACCCATGTTAGCATTAGCCTTAATCTACCGGAAAAAAGGAAATTTTATCTGGTTGTTTTAATATACGGCGTGTAATTCCTTTTGTTTTATGCTTAGTTCGACCGGAAACAAACATGACAAACAGCTTGAAGCCTCTTTTTTGAAGAATAAATACTAATTATTTTTTATACTCACCATACAGCACTTGTATCTCAAGTTTACATTCACAAGTCAGAGTGCCCCAAAAAAAATGAATAAACATCAGGGGCCCTATCCTCATCTATTCGCCAGGGTCGAAGTGAACGCTAGTATCAGAGGTCTAACGGGGGGGACGGAAGACTGTGTGAAAGCAAATTGCAGAACGTCAAGACCTGGGTGGAAAAAAAACCTGTCCTAAGGCTGAAGAGTCGAGTTTAATACATGACGAGACCGCTGTCCAAGTTTTGGAGTGGGATCCAGAAAAGACAAAAATGTCAGCTTGCACTGGAGAACAAGGGTCACATGATTACAATATCAGTCAGGTGATGCAACAAAGCCTTCTAATCACAGGGCAAAGGACACAGACTTACAATACAGGTCAAAATTGCACTTCTGTCTCCAATTACCCGGGCAGTGATTGAAATGCTAAATATTTATCCACAGTTGTCCCGATTACCTCTACAAGGAGTTTGGTAGTGAGAGGTAAAGATTTTGCTGCAAATGTCGCCTGCGGCATCTGGTTTGAAGTACAAAATATTCGACGGAGAGCAACAATTGCTTTCAACACAACAGGGCAGGAGAGTGTTAAACTTTGCATCTCCGTCCCGGCATTGTGTAATTCCCTAACATACACCTGTCATCCCACCCATTTAATCTCGGTACCTCAAAAGGACCACCAATCAGTACCTTGGTTACCTCCGAAGCAGACAAAATTGCGGGTCGACTTGAATCCCCCATTCTGCATGAGTACCTTACCTCCAGAACCAACAAATTTGAGGGTCGACTTCAATCTTCCCGTTCTGAATTGGTACTTTCATATAACCTCTGAAGCTAGCAAACTTGTGGGACCAATTTCAATTCCATATCGATACCTTGATACTAGACTTTACACCGATCTGATCGGCCTTATCTGTATCGGCCGATATTTAGCATTTTATGCTGATCGGCTTTAATGTAATAATTCACCGATCCAATCTCCACAAAAGACATTTACTCCACGTCACCATCTTGCACAGTATATTTGAATCCAAAAGCTAGTTTATTTTTAGCCTTGTCACGTGTGTTTTGACGTAGTACTGTAAATACCTGACGGCCAATAAAGTTATTTACAAAAAAAAAAAAAAAACATGTTGGCGGTGTGGAACAGACAACACGTCTGAGACAGACAACACATAATGCCGGATCAGACTACAAGACAAATTTTCTCTTTCACGATTGCACTATGTCAGACTACTGCAATAAAATCTTGTGTTCCGACACCACCGCATCCCGTTTTTTTTCCCTATCATTAGGCTTTATCTTGTCAACTCAAATGCGACCGGATACACTTGTTACCGTAGCAACGACAAGAATGGATCATGCCGACTGTATTCTACGGACAAAATGGTTGAAAACGTGTGTTGGTTGTCACCGGTGCTCAGGACAGGAGAGGACGTTCGTTTAAGGCTTGCTTAAGGTATGTTCACGTACTTTTAATACGATACGGCTCGCAAGCAGGCAACAAAACATTATGTAGCCTAGCAAGCTAGTGCTAGCACTATCGATTGTGCGTAAACATGTAGGCGTTCTGTCGAATCATGCGCTAAAGTTTCGGTGTGGGTGAAGTAATTTAATTACAGAAAGTTAACACCCATGATTTCTGTCATGTTGTAATGTTGGTTTGACCTGATTGATTAGAATACATGACCTGACTAGAGGAGTAATTTCCAAACTTTATGAGGCCAAGGAACATATTTTAGAATTGGAAAATCTCCGGCACACCAACAAACAGAAATGTCACAGAAAGTGGATGCATTAATTCCTGTATGTACTTCCTGCCATCTAATAGAAGACCATTAATTTGTTGTCTCTCACTATGCCTCACTGGCATAAATAGATGAACAGAGATACATTATTTATTATAAATATAATTTTTGGAGCAATTAAGTACACCTTATATACAGTAAATGAACAAGTCATTTAAATAGACACTTGTGATCAGATCGGTGATCGGTCCCAAAACTCCTGATCGTGTAAAGCCAACTTGATACTAACCCCGAAACTGACAAATTCAGGGGTCGACTTCAATCACCATTTCGAAACAAACCACTCCAGCGTTCAAATTCCTTGACCCTACTTACTGTAAGTACTTCAGCAGTGCTTACATCTCCACTTTCCCCCGATTTATATGTCGTGTCTATGTCCGTCTCCTTTAACTTCCAGTACTGACAGAAAGCCAAGACTCCTTTACATGCCGGCAGCTGTGCAGCGTGTCATGTCAAGGACCCGTGCCAGCGATGTGACAGGAGGCGCAGTGTGTCATCAGGTGGGCACAGGGATACCGCATAACTGGTTCGGCGGGATGCATTCCGCCTGCATTATCGGCATTGACAACTCACTGCAAAAGACAACTGCGTGTGTTTGTGTGTGTAGCCTAGAATCAGTCAAGAAGGAGGCCCTCACAGGTACAGGTACAAACAAATTAACAATTTCATTGAAATTGAATTTCAAATGAACAAATTCACATTTTTTGTGCACTTTCTGAAAAACCCTAAAATGCCACAAGACGCCGCCAAAGCCCTGTCGAGACAGTAAAGTAGTACACCAATTGGTGCCAAGGAAATACTGTATATTGAAGATCTCGACTGAGATTAAGGCAAAACGTGTCATGTTGGGGAGGAGCTAAGTTTAGCCAGTGTTGTTAGTGGACGTTGCTGAGTCTTCGCCACATGTGCATATGCACTTTCGGTGTATTTTTCTCAAAAACAAATAATGTGTAAACCATTTAGTTTTCAGGCTTTATTCTGTAAAATGAGTTTGAAATGATATAAAAAATGTTTTGGGGTCAGAGTTTGTGGAATATTTATAGTATAAGCTAATAATACAGGCAATTATACATATATATATATATATATATATATATATATATATCCATCCATCCATTTTCTGAGCCGCTATATATATATATATATATATATATATATATATATATATTATTAATCTTATGAGGGGGCGTCAATTACTCGCTGTTTTTCCCTATTCCCCGTGAATAGCAGGGGATTACTGTGCACGTCTAACCACTGTGCACGTCCATTCGAGCACTCGCAACAAAGCTAAAACGTGAGTTAGGCTTTCACAGAAAGACTGGCATGCAATTACCACCACTTTGACACAAACCCTCAAAGTCGCTTCCTCTAACTGCTGCCAAACTCGATAAAGCAATGCTACTTGGCAGTTCGCCTACCCTGGCACCGTTCGGCTGTGATTTCGTTAAATTGTGCATTGTGAACAGTAGTAAAACATTTAGGAAGGGAAAAACCCATTTCTAACAGGCAATCCATGTAGCCCGTTAGCGTGCTAACTACGTTCACAGTGACCCAACTTCATCTCGTACTCACTCGCTCACTCAGCAAAAAAAACAAACAAACAAAAAAAACAATAATAAGTACATGTATCGCTTGTATAACAGAGTGTATTAGCGACCAGTTGCTGTTATACACACGCCGTTGACGTACATGGCCATAAAACGCCTGCAAGCTCTCTCTTGAATGCGTTTTAATTGAGTTCGCGGGGCAGAACAGAAACCCACCACTGACACCACGGCTGACCGAGAAGCTAACGAGCTAAGCTAAAAAGGAGCCCGAGTGGGTAGTGCACCGACGACCGAGATTGACGAGCGAGTGGCGGTAGTGGAGAAGGAGGAGGAGGTGGTGGTTGTGGGTGGGGGGCTCTGGTACCGGGACTCGTCGACGGAAAAACACAAAAATGCCCGCTTACGTGTTAATACTCAAGTTGTCCTCCTCGGAGTTAGAGTCCACACGTCACGGGCTGAGCTGACCTTCGCGAAGGCGGCGGTGGAACTACATTAGCGCTGGCTAACTGTGCCGCCATGTTCCTGCTGTTAGTCCGCAAGCCACCGCTCAGTGTTTATCTGGCTGGCAGCTAGGCTAGCTTCCCCCCTCTCTCCCTCTCTCCCTCTCTCCCTCTCTCTCTCTCTCTCTCTCTCTCTCTCTCTCTCTCTCTCTCTCTCTCTCTCTCTCTCTCTCTCTCTCTCTCTCTCTCTCTCTCTCTCTCTCCCTCTCCCTCCCTCTCTCTCCTCATCCTCCCCCACACCAAAGCGCATCACGGGGCTCCTCCGGCAAGCTACGACCCCCGCTTCCCTTCAAACGTACTTCATTTTATTAGCATTTTGTCTTTTTGGTGCTTGTTGTTTTTGAGCCATAATGGCTACTTTGGGAGTCGTCCATCTGTTAGCGTAGTTAAAAATGTGTGTCGAAAGTGCGTTTTAAAACTAAAACGAGCACACATAACAACACATTGGACACGTACGTAATTACATTATGTCACACTAGTGAATAATATTCGTAAGCACTCGATAAAGTAATATTGTCATATTGCAGCCAAACATATTTAATATCTGAATTTAATTAATTTTAGGTTTTCTTTATAATAATAATAATAAAAAAGTTTTACTGGTTGAAGTAATAAACCTACTTATTTGCTTAGTTTGCTGTCAATCATTCATAGAAGAAAACAAAAAGAAAAGATACATTTTTGGTCAAATGCAGCAACACCGCCCCCAAGTGACCACATCAGGAACATGCTTTAAATTGACCTTTTATCGTGACTTCTTTAGTAGTGAAAATCATGTTGGACTTTCCCATTAAAACTAAAAAAGAAAATATATTTTTGCCGAATTTAATTGATTAAATTATGTTCTAAAGCTTTTTACTACAAAATAAGAGCCATATTAATGACTGGAGTAGGAGCCTACTTATTAAATTCATTTACTGTCTATCATTCGTCAAAAATTAAGAACAAAAACAAATGTACATTTTGGGTAAAATTGTCTAACACCGCCACGAAGTGACCACAATAGGAACATGACTAGAAATAACCTTTTATCATTTACTAATCTACTTATTGTAAGTGGTAAAACAAAAGGTTCGATTTTACTTTTACTTTTCTAAAAACAATACATTGAAAATGTTTTGAATGTAATTTTTTTTTTTTTACTGATACAACAGCAATTGCAATCACTGATGTAGCTGACTTGTTCAATTTCATGCCGGCACGGCATTTCCATTTGTTTCAATGGGAAAAGATAATTTGAGATAAGTGTTTTGAGGTCTGCGCATGGCCACAGAAAAAATTAAATTCACACCTCAAGGCACTGCTGTGTATATAAATTTAATGAATTACTAAATTTGTTATTTTAAAATACTTTAAAAAACATAACATTTAGTCATCTGAGTAAAAAACATATTTTCTAAAATAAAACAAATTGCCTGTTGCCAAAGTGACCAATCTGCTGATGAAGCTAGTTATTTAATCTTTAAATGGCATTAAAAAAAAGAAAAAAGTAATCACATCAACAGTCAATCTGGTTTATTTGTCACAATCAAAAACAGTCTACACTTTTACAACAAAGCCCTCTTTTTCTTATAAGCAATAATAGAAATGCAGTAAAACACAGCTTCCTCTCTCCGCCAGCATTATTATTAATGCCTTCCTTACTTAATTGGGAGTCCTCATCGAGCACCCATTGGGTGTTCTGGTTATAAAAACAAAACAAAAAAACATCTACTTGCATGTTTCACCTTCGTCAGCCTGTGACGTCATTTGCTTTGCTACAAAAAGGAGATCCAAAGCTATAGAGTGGTTAGAATAAGACACTGAATGGAAAGACACAATTCATAAAAATACATTTTTTTTTTGTTTTTTTGGTGGGCAGTGATGAAATGAGAGACTTGGGGGCATCAAAAGACACAATTTTAAAAATGACACACCCTGTACAAAACGATCTGTATCGATAGGCACTTTTTAAATATTTTTTTTGTAATAGTTTATTCCATAATTAGTTGGTTCTTCCCCGCCCCCCCAGAAAAATGGCACAGCGGAGCGGCCTTTCCGACGACGCATAAATCCATCAGACTTCCACTTCGTAGACGTCTCGAAGAGCAAGGGAAGGGGCCCAGGCGAGCGGGAAGGGGTTGGAGGGAGCGTCTCTTAAGAGGACTTCTCCTTCCGGGATCTCGGCGAGTCTGCGGCGTGAGAGTTGACTCCGTTGATGCCGTTGGCTAAACACACACAAAAAGAGGCTTCATTAGATTATTACTACTTAAATATATTTGTACCACCTTTTCAAATCAATTTTGTACAAATTCCAACATAAGATAATGTCACCCCCCCACCCAAAAAACAAAAACCAGCCAGCGAAACACTGATGAGCTGGGAGGAGACGGGAGGTCTGAACAGAATATATATCTGTCTGGCTTATACTGCCCCCAGGTGGTCAAGGCGTGCACACCAGAATGAGCAACACAGTAGCCATTCAATTGATAGTGACAAAAACGGTTTAATCATTTTTAATTCTTGTTTAATTATGTAATTACTGATTATTTTTTTGTAAAGTACAATATAATGGAGTGCTGTTTCCCCCCCCCCTTCATTAAAATACACCTCACCACAATTTTTGTAAACTCATATCAAGGCACCACTGTATATGGATTTATAGTACTCACAATAATAACAGAAACTTTTTACAATTCACAATATGGACAGTAAAGAATTTTTAGGCCATAATACGTGATTTTATAATAATATTTTTTTGGGGGGGGGGGGTGGAGGGGCAGAAATTTACTTCACCTTTATCTTTCTTTGCTTTGCTCTTGGAGGGGCCTTGTTTCTTCTTGAGGGTCTGCACTGAGGTGTGCTCTCTCCAGCGGCGCAGCTGGAAATTGATAAATTTCCACATCATGAAGGCCTGTGTCAGACACACGCCAGCCAGCATGCTGATCCTGGTGAGGTAGAGGCGAAAAAAAGATGATTAACACACATGCACACGCAAAAAGGCTGCTTGATGCTGGTCGACATTACGCTCACCTCACGAAAAGAATGTTAAAGTTTCCCGTGGCCAAATCGAAGCCTTGGTTGTCTGCGTTGGCCAGGCCGAAGCCCAGCGTGAGGACGGAGAGGGACAGCGTGAGGAGACGCCCGAGGACGAACAGGACGGCCCACACTCTGAAGCTGAAAGGCACACAGGAGGACATTTGCAATTTCACACACGGGTAGGGAACTCCCATAGTGAATTCAAAAATATATATATTTTAAGGGGGAAGGGGAGGGGGGAGAGAGAGAGAGAGAGAGAGAAAAAAATAATAATAATAAAAAATAAAAAAATTCCTAATCTGAAGAGCGTCGTAATATTTTTTACATTTTCACCGCTCACCCGAAAATCATTACGTCCTCACGGGCCCATATTGATATGAAATCCATAAAATCCCAAATTTTGGGGATCTTGTTGTGATATTTTCCAAATGGGGAAGGGAGCATAATTAGATGTATTTATAGATTTTGGTGACTATTGGTGGCATTTTGGTGACACTGAGCAATGTTAAGCATTTTCTGTAAACAAAACAAAAAAGTAAAAGTTTCTCCTCTTACCCCAATTGTCTGTTCTCGTTGCTGAAATAGATGAGGCGGGAAACGTGGAAGAGAAGCTCCACAAAATAGTGCAGCACCATCAGGACCAGACCCAGACGGTTCAGACTGGAAAACGAAGAAAAAAAGAAATGTGGAATTAGGATGACGAAAAGCCTACTAGAACATATGAACTTTATTTGGGGTTAATGAGTTTGAGTGTGATTAATTCTGAACACAGCCACATTCCCAGAGGTGTGAACAGATTATGTTAGTCATTTTTAACTCCTTTCTCGAAAATAATTTTTTTCCCAATTGAGTTTAAATGGTTATAGGTCACATTAATGGAGGGAAAAAGTTTAGAAATTATTTCTTTGTCTCACTTTTTTTTTTTAATACCACAAAGCCATGGCATTTGAACAGGAGACTTAATGTCCACTGTAGATGCAAAAAAAAAAAAAAAAATAATCAGTCTCTCTAGTTGTCTTACTTGAGGACATAGGCACCGGCGATGTGGACCAGGTACAGGAAGATGTACACCAGCTGGCGCGGAATGTCCTCCTGGAAGCGGTAAACACGCAACAAAAGGAACGGGAAAATATTTACGACGGGGCGGCACAATTCACAAAAGCTGCGATGCTGTGGAAACAATGCGGCCTAAACAGGAAGCGCGACGGGAAGTAACATCGGGGGATCCAAACGCGGGACCACAATGACATCATAAACTTAGGAGCTAACCTTGTACGACGTTTCAATGTATGCGTAAAACTCAAAAGTAGTTCAATTACATTTTTAGTTACACGATAAAACAAGTCATGTTACGAAAAGAGTGACAATATTACAAGGGGAAATTATTATTTTTTTAAAATAGTTGTGATATTTTGGCAAAAACGTCCTATGGTTTCAATAAAAAGTCAGTTATGAGTATTAAGTTGTAATGCTATGATAAAAAGCCACAATAATAGGATAAAAAAAGGTCATCATTTTATGAGAATAAAGTCAGAATGTGACAAAAAGTTCAGACTTTTTCGATACAAATGTTATGCTATGATAAAAAAAAGTTAGGATAAAAAATGTCCTATGTGAAAAATCATATGCAAAAAAATCCTCTCTAAAAAAAATCCCCAAAAAGGTAACAATACAAATGGAAAAAAAAAATCATGTTACAATGAAAAATTCATGCAAAGCAAACATTTTTGGGATAAAAAGCCATGATGATACAATAAAAATCATGCCGTCAAAAAAAGTCAATGCTACAAGAATAAAGTCGTAAGATTATGTGAACAAACTTGGAACGATAGGATTTAAAAAAAGTCTATGGTCCAAGAAAAAAGTCATTTTACCAGAATGACATTACGAGAAACAAGTTTTATGATGAAGTTGTACAATTTTGACAAAAATCCAAATAAGAAGCAAGACGTTTGGAGACATTCGACAGTCATTGAATAAGATACTGGCTAGACACTTTATTAGGTACACTTGCCAAAAAATGAGATCCAATATTAGAGTCTACCCTGACTTTTGATTGACACTGTCAGAAAGGTACTCACTCAACAGTACCCTAAGTTTATTATGGAGGATCATAACAATCCTAAGAGTTTGCTTACCTTATTGTTATTTATTACCGTTTGCCATTACCTTTTTTGTCTTCTGGAAGTAGAGTTCAGGGAGCGTATGAAGCCAGTAGCCAATCTGGCAGATGTAATAGAACTTCATCTGCAGTCTGGCGGGACAATAAATAATAATTTCAATAGCATGGTCACCCCCCAATTTGTTTTTAGCAAGCAAGCTACTTACGGCATCAGCATGTGGGGGTAACCTTCCCAAAGCGAAGCAGGATTGGAGAGGAAGTTCTCCTGTGACACAGCAGAGTGGGGGAGTCAAATATAAGATAGTGGTCCCAAAAACACAATAGTGTAACAACAATACTTATGTTTGATTTTCTTGGATATAAAGTTGAAATATGACAAAAACATATGTTACAAAGTTGTAATATACTAGTCACAATATGAGAAAATTACCGTAAAAAGTCTATGACAAAAATGCCAATGCTACGAGGGAAAAAGAAAAAAAATGTGTAGTGTCACAATAAAAGTCATGTTACAAGAATAAAGTCACAATATGAGAAAAAAAAATCAACTCAATTATGAGAATACAGCATACTTACTTTTAATTTCACTTTAGAATGTGCACCAGGTGCATTCAAGACCGCCAACAAATCAGGGCATCTCAATAGCAGTATGACGAAAACTAAGCAGTACTTTTTTTGCTTTGGTCTGAGCACGAAAACAGCGAATAAAGTTAAAAACGAATTCTCTGAATACTCAGGGATTGACTGAAAACGAGTACTCACAGAGAAGAGCATGCTTGCGCCCCAACCGAAGGAGAACAGGTAGAAAGCGCTGAGCTGGCCCGACTCGTTGAACTTGCTGTGTTTGGTTTTGGAGAAGTGCTTCTTCCGATTGATTTTCTGTGCACCAAGGAGAGCAATTAGACAACAATGCGGCTCGGCGGTATGCGTTCGGGCCTCTTTTATGCAAAGAGTCGCACTTACGTCCAGAACGTACTCCTGGATGATGGCGTGCATGATGATGGCCACCAGCATGTAGAAAAAGATGGTGGCCAGGTCTTTGATGCCGTTGTGGAAGTGGTTGACGGCCGTCTCCTCTGGGCCTTTTTTTCCCCGACCACACACACACACACGTCGATTACTCATCAAATCGTCGCAGGAAGCGACACTGGCCGTGAGGAAAATGTGCCTACAGTGATGCATCACAAACTGTTTGCCTGAGAAGATCCTGTCGTCACTGACTGCACGCACCTCAGATACATTCTATCCTCATAATCATCCTCCTCCTCATCATCCTCATCTGCACGCTATCAGCAAATCAAGTTTAAACAAAAAAAAAAAGTAATGTGATGAATCTTAATACTTTCAGGATAGTTTGCAATAAGAAAAGTTGTAATTTTGGTAGGGGGAAGGAGGGGGGGAAAATATTTTAAAAATTCTTAGAAGAGTCCTAATAAAACAGTAATAGTATTTAGGAAAATGCCTTTAAAACTGTAATCTTGTGGGAATTTATTTATGAAAGGAAAAAAATTGTAATCTTGTGAGAATAGCCCTAATGTTAAAAGAACAGTCGTATTTTTTTTTATTATTTAAAAAGTAAAAGATATTTTGAGAAAAAATCATTTAAACGTCATATGGTGATGGAAAACGCCGTCACCGTCGCTTTAAGGAAACCAGCATTATCTTACAAATAAAGTTGCCATGTGATGAGAACAAAGTTGTAATATTCCATTTAAAGAAAAAAAAAAAAAACATGAGAACAAATAGTTGAAATGTTTCTATAATAAAAGTCAATTTACAAGGAAACTTGTAATATTTTGAGGGGAAAAAATGGTAATCTTTTGAGAAAAAAATGGGCAATTTTACAAGGATAAAGTCATAAAATTATTAGAACGAAGTCGTAATATTCTATGGAAAGTCAAAATGTCACAGAGAAAAAGTCATAGACATCCTAATGTTACAGAAAAAAAACATTAGGGGGAAACCGTGTGATCCTAAAAAAAGTAAACTTAACCACAAAAAAACATGTTACAAGAAACAGGTCAAGCAAAAAAGTTATAATCTAAGAAAAAAATAATTAAAAAAGTGAAGTAATTCAACTAAAAAAGTCAATACCCCCCCCCCCCCAAAAAAAAAAACACTTACAAAAATACAGTTGTTATTTGACTAGAATAACATTGTAATCTTACACTCACAAGCCTGCATAAATTTGTAAATCCTTTGGAGAACAATCCCACTCTCTTCCTGTGTATTTAAATGAGTCTCATTTAAGTGGCATCTGTAAATAAGTTACAGTCCTGCCAGATAAGCAGCGAATGGAACCCTGACACTGCCTGGATGTTATCTTAAAAAAGAAAAGTTGGCAAAGACATTTGTTAGCCTTGAAACAAACTGGACTCACTACAAGCGACCTTGATAAATATGGGCAGATTAAAATTGGAAGGATTGTTAATTTCATTCACTTTTAATTAATTACCGTTTGTTGAGATGGTGACGTTGTACTGCACAGTGATGAACAACACTGCAAACTTGGACGTGACCTGTGAATTTGGATATAACAGAATAATTGAAAATAAAAATGCTTATATATAAGATCAATAAACATCCGTTTCGCATTCTCTTCATTTTTTTTGTTTTGTTTACTATGCCATTTGAGGGAACCCTGATGTTAATCGAATGTGTTGCGTTCAGGTCCTATGGGATTCTGCAGCATCAATTACAAAGAAACGAGAATAGGTGTATCCGAAACATTTTAATTAACTATGAATTATAGTTATTTTATATTATTAAGGGTTATGTAGTCATTAAAGTGAATTTAAAAGCAATAAAGTTTCGTTTTAGTGCATTCATTGCTGTTTTTTTTTTTAACGACAGCGCTGCATTCATGGGCATAAACCCCCGTCGGCCAATTCAAAACTTTTTTTTTTTTTTTTTTTTTTTTAAAGACACGTATTAATAGATTTCTGAGCGAAACGTATAGGAGGCCAAGTCAAGCTTTTGATCTACTTCACGATTGTAGTTAGCAATAGTCTAAAAAGAGGAGGCAAAAAGTTGGGGTTCGTCTTTAGACTGAATTACGGCAGCTCTCCCTCAGAATGCCACGTAACACATCCAACGATACGTGCAAACTAACCACAATCCGTGCTTTACCAAATCGCTAATCACAGGGGATCGATAGCTACCAATAAACTGTAACGTACGTATTCTTAAATTAAAATGTTGCGTTCAGGGAACTTATATGATTCGTGGCGAAAGTGCGCCTATTGACTCGAAATGTTCACACAGACGAAAAGTGACGATTTAAAAACATAATTTAAAAAAAAAAAAAAAAAAAAAAAAAAAGTTAAATATTGATAAACTAAACTAAATGTGTACTTTTTGTGATTTTTAAATGGCTAAAAAGGGGGAGGCCAGTTTTTAAATGGGCAAAGTTTGCCTCACAAGAGGAAGTAACGCGGCGAAGAAAGGCGAGCAAGAGAGCCGTGCCAGGGAAGCTAGCTGGCGGGCAGGAGAGAGTCGAGCCTGCCCCGGCTGGCTCCCGCAGCTCCACCGGGAGCCTCCGTCCACTTATTAGCACGGTCTATCAAACATGCGTATCGCCTTTTACCTCAAACATGAGCCCGAGGAGGAACACCATAGCAACGCAGGACACAATATCGGCATGGTTCTGGATAACGAACTCGTGGCTCATCACCGGCGGGCTCTTGGTGCTCTTTTTTCGGATACCCATATCTACGCGATTCGGCGTTGCTTCTTCGACGGCGGCTACTCTCAATATCAAATGTGAGCTGCTTTCGACGTGGAGGCGCTAGGCGGTTCCCCTCCTGTTTCCGAGCAGCGTCGGGCCAGACGGCGATTAAATGGCGTGTCACTCTTGTCCTGGAGTGGGAGGGTCCACGCCGCGCAGAGTTTAGGGCGCCGCTCCTGAGTGGAGCTTCTTAAACAGGAAACTGCTGCTTTGCTCGGTCGCCACCTGCAGCATTGGAGAGGAACTGCGAGTTCGTCATCTTTAACTCAAAGCACTCGGATCTCAAATCAACGTCCTCCAATGAAATGTATGGAAATGGAATCAATCCGTTAACCCAAAATACGTTTGTGGTACTTTTTAATTAGAGGCGTCCTTTTCATACACGGTATTTTGATCAGTAACGGTAAAAATATGGCCCAGTGAATTTCCTATTGAAAATCAATTTTACTGACATGTTTGAATTAGTCTAAATTAGGAATAATGCACATGTATTATCAAAAATAGCCTTTGATATCTGCCAGAGTTAAATAGTGTTGAACAGAACTACTCCCGCTTACATGGTTAAAGTGCCTTTCAGAGCAACTTTTAAGAAACTGCATGTACAAAAAATGTATTTTCTTATTAGGAAAGTGAAGCATCAATTTGTCTTTTGAGGAAATTATTATCATGATCTATTATATGAACAATTGTATACAAATGCAGCAAAAGTTGTAGTGTTCAAAGCAAATTTCTCTCTGGGACAAAGTTCATCCTGATGCTGATCCTGATGCTGATCTGTCCATGACCCACCCAACAGTATTGATTAGAGAGTGATCAATCATGAGTCTTACTAAGTCATCGTCAATTAGAGATATTTTATGCTCCACTCGCCTTTCATTACACCATTTTGTCTAATAGCTGGGATAAGCTCCAGCATGCCCGTGACCCGAGTGAGGATAAGCGGAACGGAAGATGAAGATCTGGCCATCAAACAGAAGACTCAAGACTCAAACAATCCGAATCCTCTTTTGAGAAAGAAGTCCAGTAATATTCATAAACTCTGAGTAAACGCTGTTATTGTGCTCAGTTTCAGATTAGTCATCGCATAAGTATGAATGTATGCATGTATTTTAGGTGCAGAGCTTTAAACAAAATACATACAGTAAACAATAAATCAATAATAATAATATTTTATTTATTGATTTATTATTGTTAAAAGGGGTTTTCCTTTGTCAATAATCAGGTGATTTCAGCTAAAGCCACTCCCATAAACAATGTAGTCAGCACCTTGGAAACAGGTAAACCCTGACCCGCCCTTTTGGTACCTGCCAATCAAAAACCCACGACTCTCAACTCATTTAATTCTCTTTATCTGACACATCAAACATGTCTCCTGGGCTTCACATTCCTGCTCCTGTCCCCCCCCCCAGCCCCCGCCTTATAAGCTCTCAAGATCTCGATCAAGAAATCAAGGTACCAACCACGGTTGTCTCTCTATTTACTTATGTTTTTTTATGTCTTGTCATCATCCGTAGAGTTTGAAAAGAAAAAAAAATCGAGTCTCTCTTGACAAAGTAGTACAGAATAGAAAGTAAAGATATCGGTTTTCAAATGTAGGGTTTAAAAGTAAAAGGTCGTCAGGAAAATACATACTCAAGTAAAGATACCTGAAAAATCCTACTTATGTACACAAGTATTTGAACTTTGTTTCTTCCCACCGCTGATGATGACATTGAGTCAATCAGTCACAGGGGTGCATGTACACAGGACGCTGTTATATAACAACATTGCTCGGCTTCAGCGTAAGGTGGAGCTTTTCACGAGTTCCAAGGAAGTGAAAGAGAGACTTTCTGTCTGGGATTTCCTCTACTGACGAGGAATGGATGGCAACACATCTCAACTGCTATGCGCAAAATTGTCAGATCCAAAGCCTTTCGCGGACTGACTCCGGCATGCTCCAAACAGACATTCGGTACACCAAACTCCGATGGTTTCTGACAGCCGTCGGGCTTCTCCTGTACGTCGTGGACATCTGGACAGACGTGGGACTGTCCCTGAAGTACCTCCTGGACGAACATTACATACGCTCGGCAATGACTTTCTCCTTCGTCCTGGCCGGGCTGCTGGTGACTCAGATTTTCAGTCACGCCTGGTACGAGGACGACCTGGATGATACTTTGATGAACCCTGTATCGGGAATGTCCAAGTGCAGACTCGTGATCATCCACCTGTGCGGCGCGGGTATTTTTACCAGGTAAGGGTGACACCAGTGATGACATTCCCAGTAACAGGAAGCGCAGCAGTTCACATGTATCGTCGGTATGTTGTCCGGTGTCCTGCATATTATGTGAACTGGTAGAACCACTTTGAGGTTGTATTTTGTTCAGTCCCTCAGAATGATTACATACTTACAGTTCTATTCATAAAGTAAACCTGTTGTTGAACATCAGCACCACCGCAGCAATAACAACTTTCCGGACCCAAAGCGAAGACTTTTCAGACTAGACTTTATTGGGGTTTATCTTTTTTTCCAGGGTTCTACCAGTTCAGATATTCTGTCTCAAAGGTTTGCTGTTGTTTTTAACAAAGATAGCATTCTGTTGTCGTAGCAAAAATATGTAAAATTAATCAAGGGTACTCTCAAAAGTATGCAGATGTTCATCAAAACAGTGCAAAATATGTACTTTGTCTTTTCTTAAGTCAAAAGCTGTGCAACAACAGGCCGGCTATACTGAAAGATAATTGTACTTTTAATCGTGTATTGGCTGTCTTTTACCTCGTATCTCTCCTATTGTATGTATCCTGTTTTTTAGGTACTACCACTTATTGAAAAGTGGCTTCAGAGTGGTCTGGATCTCAGCTGGCTCCCTTGACGAGGATGCGAGGAAGGAAGTGCACCACGGCCTCTTTTGCCAAGCCACCGACCTGAGCATGCTCAAACTCTTCGAGGCGTTTTTGGAGAGCGCCCCCCAACTCCTCCTGCAGATCTACATAGTCCTGGACAAGGGCGGGGCCTCGGTCGTGCAGTGTAGGTTTCGGAGATGCTCACATGTTTTCTGGGTTGAGCCCAAAGCTTGACATGACTGGAGGAGTGCCTAATGTTGTAGTAGTAAAAAACAGTCTGAAGATTGAGAGTTCATTTGTTTTTGCGTTTTATCTTTATCCTGTCTCTGATTCCTCCTTAGGGGGCTCTGGATTTATGATCAAGACTAATCAAGACAGAAAGATAGTCTTAGTCTTGACTTGGTCTCGTCTAAGTCTTAGCTCATCAGAGTCTGTCTTGTCTTGGTCTCAACTCTTCAGAGTATTGCCTGCGTCTTGGTCTTGACTTGTTCTCAACTCAAAGGCTTGGTCTCAACTTGTTCTGAGCTCAAATGTCTTGGACTTGACTTGGTCTCCACTCTTCCAAGTTTTGGGCTCAATTTGTTTGCAATTTATCAAATATTTGTTCTCAATTTGGTCTCACATTGTCTTGGCCTTGCGATTGACTTGGTCTCAGATCCTCAACCTTTCATTCTTTTCTTTGTTTCACATTCCCCCTGACTTGGTGTTGTCCTCAAAATCTTGGTCTCTCTTTATGTACTGTAGTCTTGACGAGAATATTACGAGCGCCATTCTAATCGAATCTCCAATTTACAACCCTAAATCTCAATGCAATCATCAACAAACTGTGTCTGTCCTGTCTGCTGTCTTCCAGATTTGTCTATGGTCTTCTCCTCTTTTAACATCGCCTGGGCCTTGGTGGACTACCGCCGCTGTCTCCGCCGGTCGCTGCCCCGCATCCAGGAGATGCCGTCCGGCATACCCACCGTCATTTACTTCCTCTACAAACTCTGCACCATTAGCAGCCACATCCTCAGCTACAGCCTCCTTCTGGTACTCACCCCTTACTGCGTGATACCCTTGGTGGCTATTTTGTGGCTCCTGGGTACCATGTGGTCACACCTACTTTGCACCAACTTCTGCTCCACCAGAAGCCATGAGATGGTCTACCGCGCTGTGGTTGGGTTCATCCTCACGTTCACCTTTTTTAATGTCAAAGGACAGGACACCAGAATAGCCATGGTTGTGTATTATATCCTCTACTCGCTCATTAACATGACGTCGCCATTACTTTTGGCTTTGTTTAAGCCGGACGTGCAGAAGGCAACGTTCTTCCTCGTGATCAGCGGGTTCATTTTCTGCGGTACTGTGTTGGGGCTGGTCTGCCTCGTGTTGTACTACCTCCACCTGCACCCGAGGGAGAAAAGGCGCCAAGCCGACGAGGTGGACGGGACTGTTAACCGCACGGAGCTAAAAGGGAGGATGAGCAACTTTCTGCGGCCTTGACGGACATTTAGTCAAGATGGCGGACATGCTACGACGAGGACGGCAGTCCCGAAACATGGATGAGACTCTGAGGAACACAACACTCCATCAAAATGGCAGACATGCTTTCAGGAAAATCATCAGCTTGTTGTCATTTAAGAAAAAGTGACATACAAGTATCTTTTAATAAAGATGACACTCCACAAATATGGCAGACAATGGGACATGCAAGATGAAAATGAAGCATATATATATATATATATATATATATATATATATATATATACATACATTTCAATAATATATGTAAATACCGTATTTATTGCAGCGTAGCTTTATACATGTAATTTATCTGCAAGGCAATTATTATTATTTTTTTATCTCCTGAGCTCGCTGAAAGCTGTTACTACACCGAGACTGATAGCAAAGCTAATGATTATAAAATGGAGTCAAGTGCAATAAAATATGACATGATCATGAATGATAAGGGTTACCTCATGCTTTGATGTCATGCACATACGGTTTCCAAGTATTATAATATGAGTTTTTGCATACTACTGCTGGAGCAGGAAGAGCTGTAATGCAACTATTGAACACCAGGGGGCGGTATTGTCATTGTTATTTTCTTCGAGGCTTTTTGACTGCAAACGAACTAACAATTTCCAGGCTATACTGTATCGTCAATAGTTGGACTTTTCAGAGGTATTCATTCTACAAAATGTTTATTATTGTGATTCTCTGCAATTCATATAAACGTATACGTAAATGACCTTTTCAGAGTGAGCAATACTGCATCCAACTGGGGCTCTTTCGCCTAAAATAGGATACTCCAAACAAATTAGCCGACTTTCTGTTCAATTTGAGGCATGCTTCTTTAGTTTTTCGTGAGTCTTGTCATGATAAATATGTTCACCCAATTTCGTGATGATTGGTGAAAGTGTTGACGTGAAGGCTGATTTTCGGAGGGCCATTTCTCATGCAATTTGTCCAAAATAGGCTGCTTTAAACCAAAATGGCCAACTTGGTGCTCAATTTCGGCCATTGGTCCGAGAGACATTTTTGTGTGTTCTCACATGATAGACATGTCCACCTAATTTTGTGTTTTTGGGTGAAACTGGTGTGAGCCATTCCAAGATAGTGATAACTGGAAAGAGACATCCCTCCCATATAGGGAGAAAAAAGATGACATCAACCTTTCAAATGACAGATCCTCCCCTTCTCCCTCTTACTCCTTTTGTCGAGAATAAATGTGTCCACGTAAACCTGCCAAAATTGCTTTTATCGGGGGGCGTGGGGAGTCTTTTTTGGAACAAATTTGCCTGAGTGACTCACCTGAATAGTTAGCGCCAGTGACATCGAACCAGTGGAGTGAAGCATGACCCCTGAAAAGGCGAGTCAGGAAAAGTGGGAATGCGTCATTTCTGGCACGGTAATAGCCGCTTATCTCCCGTTCTCATCTCGCCCTAATGCACGCCCAGAAGGAGCTGAACTTCGCGGTGGAGGAAATGAGGGAGACTACACTCAACAGTTTAGCTCGGTTAACGGTTACCTCGCAAGGTAGCCGGCGGCTAGCGCCTCTTGTTTCGTTGCATGCAAAAGCTCCATGAACATATTTATTAAGTCTTTTTCTCAAGCTGCTGCATCTTCAACCCCAACACCAGACAACGTTTTCTCTCTCTTTGTTTTTATGAGGCCGCAGCATCTTATTTTTTACATCCCAATTTCAGGGGGTCTGCCGGCGTGTGCGGTGCCCCCCCGCAATTTGTAAAAGGCACAATAAACGCGGCGTGGCGGGCCGTTTTTCATTAAGGTTTCAAAGTCCATTGAAGGCATGATTAATGAAGCCCTGTAATGTTGCATGTCTTTAATTACCATAATGCACTAACGCTGCACCGGCATCTTAGATGCATTAGCGACCTGCACTCAGCTCCGAGAGTTCCCAGGATTTTTCTTTTTTTCCTGTTTTGTTTCTTTGCAACGGCACCGTTAAGGTTTCTTTAATCACGCTGCATTGCGCACTGACAAATGAGTCGGGGCAGTGACAGATTGGAGCGTGGGCTGAGGGTAATTACAAGCAGTGGGCCGGTGTGTGTGTGTGTGTGTGTGCGTGTGTGTGTGTGTGTGTGATCAGAGCCTGGTATACGGTTCACAGGGTTCTGTAAATAAAATAAATTATTCCAAGAGCATTGTAACAATGTCGGAATTCTGCTCCAGGATCCATCATGCAGGGGAATAATGTGGGCAAACAACTACACAAAACAGAAAACACAAAAACAGTTCCATGCATTGGACTATATGATGAGCTCATATGAGTGGAAGCAGGACAACTGCTCTCCTGCTGTTCGATAAAGACACAAATGATGAAGTAATAAAATAAATGAGCAAATACCGGTAAAACTTATTTTGGCAAGTCTATTTAAAAATACAAGAACAATTTAAACTATTGCAATAAATCAAATCTATGATGTAAGTCAAAATATATAAGAATTAATATTAATAATAATATAATCGATTGACAGCCCGAGTATATATATATATATATATATATATATATATATATATATATATATATATATATATATATATATATAACTCAAGAGTCGGACACACATCTGAAGAAAAAGCACCGTTTCGTTGTCACTCGCAACTTCCTGTGAGGCCGTCGGGCGAGCCATACGAATGAGCGGGAAAATGCAAGGAGACAAACTGCAGACAAAGCAGAATGGATGGCTTCCACCACCAAGCTGCTCGGGCAAGCGGGACATGACGCCACAGCCAAAACACGCCAGGGTTCTCCCGGCCCGGTTAATCAAGACAAGCTTTCCCAGTCGCCACCCCATGTGTGTGTTTGATTGTGGCCCACCACTACTTTTTTCGGATGTGTGAAGCCATCGGTCATACGCAATCTTTTTTTTTAAGTTACATCCAGTCGACAGGGAGGTCGATGCATATTCAGCCGCAGCGCAAACAAACAGCTACAGTGGATATCATCCATCATCCTGTGTGGTGCCGGAGTGTGCGCAACATAAACATGGCTTCTGTTTTCTGTCTAGTTTTGTATAGTGTCCCAATACCTTTGCACAGTACTGTATTTTTTTTCCCCAAATGTACTTTTTTTCACTAAATTCCCAGGTGGCATTTTTTCCAATCAGAGCTCCTGGATTAGCAATCTCAGAAATGAAAATGTTATAAAAGGGGTGTGCGTGGGGCGGGGTGGGGGATTTGGGGGCGGCCTCCTCTTGCAGCTTATCACAGCGGGCCCGAGTGCAGCCCGAGATGCCACGGCCGATTAAAGCTCGGGCCCGCCGTCTTTGAAGGTCGCCACGCTGAAATTTGTTCTACATTAAGCCGGTGCTAATGTGATTACAGACATTGATCCATTAAATCTACTGTAAAAATGCAGGGTTTGAACTCGATACTGGCGGAGAAACATGAGAGGTACTGTGAGGGATTTAAAAGAAGCTTTGATGTCATATTTAACCCATCTGCACAGAAAAGGGGGCGAAATGGCCATAAAACGCATTTTTGAGGAAGAGTGGCAAACCCCAGTGTGAGGAATGAGTTTTTTTTGGGAGGGTGTATTGAGCGGGTGTAAGGGGCCAGCCGCGTTTAGCCCCTCAGGACGTTTTATCGGGGCAATAAAGTGACCCAGACGTTCACCCCGTGTCACTTTGGCTACAGGCCACATGTTGCTTACATGCATGTACCAACAAAGCTTTTATTCCAAAGCAAAAGACACAGGGTTAGGTTTTTATCACCTCTTGGGTTGATCACTGTTTTTGTGCTAGTTTGGATGGCTGGTCATACAGGTAGTCTGTTAGTCAGCAAGTTGGCCGGGCCGGTCAGTCAGTTAGTTGGCCAGATGGTCAGTCAGTTGCCCAGTTGGTTGGTCAGTCAGTTCGTCAGTCGGTTGGTTAGTTTGGCTGTCAGTTGGTTGTGAGTCATCCATTTGGGGAGTTAATCAATTGGTCAGTCAGCCAGTCAGTTGTTTCGTTAGGGATTTTGTTGGTTGGTCATTTCGCCAATAAGTAATTCAGCTGATTGGTATACAGTTAGTCGCATCGGTAGTTCAGTAGGTCAGTCAGTCAGTTGAAAAAAAATCGAATAAATCAGCTAAGTTGACTTCAAAAAGTGGTCGACACAACATTTTTTGTCTCGAAGCTTCTCCGGGACAAAAAAATAAAAGTTCCGCCCGGAACAATGTTTGGGCTGTGTTTCACACGGACATTTATTGTAGACAGATGCAGGATTGGGCCAATGATAAACTTTGCCAGAAATGAGAAAGGAGCATCTGTAAGTTATTTTTAAAACACCGGTAGATGTGTAATGTACATATAACATGATAAGTATGAGCGAGCTGAATGGTAGTTAGTTTGTTTTTTTTAACCAAAAATGGCTAGCGTGTTAATGCTAATCGCGATTGCTAACTGTTTAGAATTTTGCCGTCCCAAATTCTGTACACGAAATTTATACCACAGATTCAGTAACAACATATCGAGTTTAAGGATTTTAGTCCATGCCTCATAAATGAGAATAAAATGCATGTTAGTAGTAAAAAAAAAAAAAAAAAAAAAAAAAAATTGTGGGCAGGGGCTGATTATTATTCAATTATTCGATCAATAATCAATAGGACAATCGATTTGAAAAAGAAGCGATAGTGACAGCTCTAGTTCCAAGTATCAAAGTGGCCAGTCTCGTTTCATAGAGAACAGTCCAGCAGATGTTGACGATCTGTATATGACGGCCTTTAAATGTCAGCCTGTCGGATTTATATGTAGAATCAATATGAGACCTTCAAGACGGTATAGAAAAACATCACTTTTGCGTATAGCATTAACAATCCACCCACACTTTAATATTTGCCTTAAATTTAAACCTCCCCCTGGCTCCCTTAAAATGACTTTGTGAGTGTACGTCCTCCCTTGGTACATATAATTAGTACCCAGTAGATGTACAAAATGCATGCAGTGTTATTTGAGTGTCAAGCGTTCCCGCAATGCCACATTAGAAGTGATGAAACGTTTACCGAAGGGTTGCAAAGTCAACGCGAAAGGCCGCCGTCACCTGACGTCTGCGCCGTCTGTGTGTCTTGCGCTCAGCACGTAACGCAACAAAGGTGTGTGACTGAGTAATCTCCTTAAAAAGGCTCCCCTGGCAAAAGGACGGCGGGACTCAGACGCGGGCCCCTCGGTCGTTCAGCAGGCGAAACGACACCCGCTCTCTCCGGCTAAAGCACGCCGATGACATCATCCGTCGTCTCCCCCATTTCAAGAAAACACCATACGGCTGTTTAGCACTTATTAGCATGTGCGCTATGGAAGCCATTTTGGTGAATAATCACGTTATCTCCCAGTGGCGCTGCAGGCCTCAAGCCTTCACAATGAAACCGCAGCGGCGGAGATGGCGGCCAAGCCAAACAAGGCCAAGACGGTCAAACGCATCAAAATCAGACGTGGTTTATTTTGTTACGGGAGACGGACAGAGCGGACTGTAATTTGGACAAAGACGTCCGCCGCTGGAGGACAAATGCTGTGGGAAGTTGATGAAGGGTTCGCCGTGTGGGAGGTGAGGCAGAGGGGAGAGCGGACATGTTGTTTTATGCGTGACAACTAACAGACTGGCGTGGAAAAAACATGAATGAGCTTCCTTGTTCAGATGATGTCAGCGCGGATCGCTGCCCTGTATTAACACTCTGTTTGACTTATGACAATTATTGATCATTTTATGATGTCAACATATAGTTTATGGTCCCCGCATACCCTATGAGGGCTACTCCGAGGTCATTTCGCTACCCGTGGGACTTTGCCAGCAACAAACAACCATGAGGTATATGCCATGTATATAATAAGCTGATTGTAGGGCCATTTGCGGCTTTTGGATGTTTTGGTGGGATGTATAAATACTGTTTATGTATGCCCCGAAAGTGGTACAATTTGGAGTTTAACCCAAATTTAATTTAGGGACCTGGCCATTTGATGGCGCTCTTAATGCACATATGGGGGTCTGGCCAACAGAATCTTTGTGGAATTTGTAAGGTTTGTTTTTGTATTTTTTCAGATGTTTTGTATTTAAAATGTTTTTTAAAAACATGTAATTTTGATTTTTTTTAAATGGTATTTATTTTGCCATTTTTGTAATATGTGCAGCAGATGTGTGATAGGAGGTGTGATAGAGGAATTTAAGGAGGAGGTGGGAGTGCATCAGGGATCAGCCTTGAGCCCCTTCCTGTTTGCAGTGGTGATGGACAGGCTGACAGATGAGGCTAGACTGGAATCCCCGTGGACCATGATGTTCGCAGATGACATTGTGATCTGCAGT